>NW_026599432.1:0-44790 GCF_023634085.1 Falco cherrug | reverse complement strand
GGCACCATAAAACCGGTTCTACCTGCTTTCTGGGCTGAGATGGGGAATCGCTGAATTTTGGACTCGGCTGGTGACAAAATGTTCCAAACACACCCCATGCACACCTCCACCGGGGAAGGTGCCAGAAACGAGTTCTGTTGGTAGTTTTTACACTACCCCGGTAGGCAGCTGAAAGGCACCACAAAACTTGTTCTACCTGCTTTCTGGGCTGAGATGGGGAATCGCTGAATTTTGGACTCGGCTGGTGACAAAATGTTCCAAACACACCCCATGCACACCTCCACCGGGGAAGGTGCCAGAAACGAGTTCTGTTGGTAGTTTTTACACTACCCCGGTAGGCAGCTGAAAGGCACCACAAAACTTGTTCTACCTGCTTTCTGGGCTGAGATGGGGAATCGCTGAATTTTGGACTCGGCTGGTGACAAAATGTTCCAAACACACCCCATGCACAACTCCACCGGGGAAGGTGCCAGAAACGAGTTCTGTTGGTAGTTTTTACACTACCCCGGTAGGCAGCTGAAAGGCACCACAAAACTTGTTCTACCTGCTTTCTGGGCTGAGATGGGGAATCGCTGAATTTTGGACTCGGCTGCTGACAAAATGTTCCAAACACACCCCATGCACACCTCCACCGGGGAAGGTGCCAGAAACGAGTTCTGTTGGTAGTTTTTACACTACCCCGGTAGGCAGCTGAAAGGCACCACAAAACTTGTTCTACCTGCTTTCTGGGCTGAGATGGGGAATCGCTGAATTTTGGACTCGGCTGGTGACAAAATGTTCCAAACACACCCCATGCACAACTCCACCGGGGAAGGTGCCAGAATCGAGTTCCGTTGGTAGTTTTTACACTACCCCGG
This sequence comes from Falco cherrug, assembly GCF_023634085.1. NCBI lineage: Eukaryota > Metazoa > Chordata > Aves > Falconiformes > Falconidae > Falco > Falco cherrug. The sequence goes on along the minus strand of NW_026599432.1, from coordinate 43,933 downwards.
TAGGCAGCTGAAAGGCACCACAAAACTTGTTCTACCTGCTTTCTGGGCTGAGATGGGGAATCGCTGAATTTTGGACTCGGCTGGTGACAAAATGTTCCAAACACACCCCATGCACAACTCCACCGGGTAAGGTGCCAGAAACGAGTTCTGTTGGTAGTTTTTACACTACCCCGGTAGGCAGCTGAAAGGCACCACAAAACTTGTTCTACCTGCTTTCTGGGCTGAGATGGGGAATCGCTGAATTTTGGACTCGGCTGGTGACAAAATGTTCCAAACACACCCCATGCACACCTCCACCGGGGAAGGTGCCAGAAACGAGTTCCGTTGGTAGTTTTTACACTACCCCGGTAGGCAGCTGAAAGGCACCATAAAACCGGTTCTACCTGCTTTCTGGGCTGAGATGGGGAATCGCTGAATTTTGGACTCGGCTGCTGACAAAATGTTCCAAACACACCCCATGCACAACTCCACCGGGGAAGGTGCCAGAAACGAGTTCTGTTGGTAGTTTTTACACTACCTTGGTAGGCATCTGAAAGGCACCACAAAACTTGTTCTACCTGCTTTCTGGGCTGAGATGGGGAATCGCTGAATTTTGGACTCGGCTGGTGACAAAATGTTCCAAACACACCCCATGCACACCTCCACCGGGGAAGGTGCCAGAAACGAGTTCTGTTGGTAGTTTTTACACTACCCCGGTAGGCAGCTGAAAGGCACCACAAAACTTGTTCTACCTGCTTTCTGGGCTGAGATGGGGAATCGCTGAATTTTGGACTCGGCTGGTGACAAAATGTTCCAAACACACCCCATGCACACCTCCACCGGGGAAGGTGCCAGAAACGAGTTCTGTTGGTAGTTTTTACACTACCCCGGTAGGCAGCTGAAAGGCACCACAAAACTTGTTCTACCTGCTTTCTGGGCTGAGATGGGGAATCGCTGAATTTTGGACTCGGCTGGTGACAAAATGTTCCAAACACACCCCATGCACAACTCCACCGGGGAAGGTGCCAGAAACGAGTTCTGTTGGTAGTTTTTACACTACCCCGGTAGGCAGCTGAAAGGCACCACAAAACTTGTTCTACCTGCTTTCTGGGCTGAGATGGGGAATCGCTGAATTTTGGACTCGGCTGGTGACAAAATGTTCCAAACACACCCCATGCACAACTCCACCGGGGAAGGTGCCAGAAACGAGTTCTGTTGGTAGTTTTTACACTACCCCGGTAGGCAAGAGAAAGGCACCACAAAACTTGTTCTACCTGCTTTCTGGGCTGAGATGGGGAATCGCTGAATTTTGGGCTTGGCTGGTGACAAAATGTTCCAAACACACCCCATGCACAACTCCACCGGGGAAGGTGCCAGAAACGAGTTCTTTTGGTAGTTTTTACACTACCCCGGTAGGCAGCTGAAAGGCACCACAAAAGTTTTTCTACCTGCTTTCTGGGCTGAGATGGGGAATCGCTGAATTTTGGACTCGGCTGGTGACAAAATGTTCCAAACACACCCCATGCACAACTCCACCGGGGAAGGTGCCAGAAACGAGTTCTGTTGGTAGTTTTTACACTACCCCGGTAGGCAGCTGAAAGGCACCACAAAACTTGTTCTACCTGCTTTCTGGGCTGAGATGGGGAATCACTGAATTTTGGACTCGGCTGGTGACAAAATGTTCCAAACACACCCCATGCACAACTCCACCGGGGAAGGTGCCAGAATCGAGTTCCGTTGGTAGTTTTTACACTACCCCGGTAGGCAAGAGAAAGGCACCACAAAACTTGTTCTACCTGCTTTCTGGGCTGAGATGGGGAATCGCTGAATTTTGGACTCGGCTGGTAACAAAATGTTCCAAACACACCCCATGCACAACTCCACCGGGGAAGGTGCCAGAAACGAGTTCTGTTGGTAGTTTTTACACTACCCCGGTAGGCAGCTGAAAGGCACCACAAAACTTGTTCTACCTGCTTTCTGGGCTGAGATGGGGAATCGCTGAATTTTGGACTCGGCTGGTGACAAAATGTTCCAAACACACCCCATGCACAACTCCACCGGGGAAGGTGCCAGAAACGAGTTCTGTTGGTAGTTTTTACACTACCCCGGTAGGCAGCTGAAAGGCACCACAAAACTTGTTCTACCTGCTTTCTGGGCTGAGATGGGGAATCACTGAATTTTGGACTCGGCTGGTGACAAAATGTTCCAAACACACCCCATGCACAACTCCACCGGGGAAGGTGCCAGAATCGAGTTCCGTTGGTAGTTTTTACACTACCCCGGTAGGCAAGAGAAAGGCACCACAAAACTTGTTGTACCTGCTTTCTGGGCTGAGATGGGGAACGGCTGAATTTTGGACTCGGCTGGTAACAAAATGTTCCAAACACACCCCATGCACACCTCCACCGGGGAAGGTGCCAGAAACGAGTTCTGTTGGTAGTTTTTACACTACCCCGGTAGGCAGCTGAAAGGCACCACAAAACTTGTTGTACCTGCTTTCTGGGCTGAGATGGGGAATCGCTGAATTTTGGACTCGGCTGGTGACAAAATGTTCCAAACACACCCCATGCACAACTCCACCGGGGAAGGTGCCAGAAACGAGTTCCGTTGGTAGTTTTTACACTACCCCGGTAGGCAGCTGAAAGGCACCACAAAACTTGTTCTACCTGCTTTCTGGGCTGAGATGGGGAATCGCTGAATTTTGGACTCGGCTGGTGACAAAATGTTCCAAACACACCCCATGCACAACTCCACCGGGGAAGGTGCCAGAAACGAGTTCTGTTGGTAGTTTTTACACTACCCCGGTAGGCAGCTGAAAGGCACCACAAAACTTGTTCTACCTGCTTTCTGGGCTGAGATGGGGAATCACTGAATTTTGGACTCGGCTGGTGACAAAATGTTCCAAACACACCCCATGCACAACTCCACCGGGGAAGGTGCCAGAATCGAGTTCCGTTGGTAGTTTTTACACTACCCCGGTAGGCAAGAGAAAGGCACCACAAAACTTGTTCTACCTGCTTTCTGGGCTGAGATGGGGAATCGCTGAATTTTGGACTCGGCTGGTGACAAAATGTTCCAAACACACCCCATGCACAACTCCACCGGGGAAGGTGCCAGAAAGGAGTTCTGTTGGTAGTTTTTACACTACCCCGGTAGGCAGCTGAAAGGCACCACAAAACTTGTTCTACCTGCTTTCTGGGCTGAGATGGGGAATCGCTGAATTTTGGACTCGGCTGGTGACAAAATGTTCCAAACACACCCCATGCACACCTCCACCGGGGAAGGTGCCAGAAACGAGTTCTGTTGGTAGTTTTTACACTACCCCGGTAGGCAGCTGAAAGGCACCACAAAACTTGTTCTACCTGCTTTCTGGGCTGAGATGGGGAATCGCTGAATTTTGGACTCGGCTGGTGACAAAATGTTCCAAACACACCCCATGCACACCTCCACCGGGGAAGGTGCCAGAAACGAGTTCTGTTGGTAGTTTTTACACTACCCCGGTAGGCAGCTGAAAGGCACCACAAAACTTGTTCTACCTGCTTTCTGGGCTGAGATGGGGAATCGCTGAATTTTGGACTCGGCTGGTAACAAAATGTTCCAAACACACCCCATGCACAACTCCACCGGGGAAGGTGCCAGAAACGAGTTCTGTTGGTAGTTTTTACACTACCCCGGTAGGCAGCTGAAAGGCACCACAAAACTTGTTCTACCTGCTTTCTGGGCTGAGATGGGGAATCGCTGAATTTTGGACTCGGCTGGTGACAAAATGTTCCAAACACACCCCATGCACAACTCCACCGGGGAAGGTGCCAGAAACGAGTTCTGTTGGTAGTTTTTACACTACCCCGGTAGGCAGCTGAAAGGCACCACAAAACTTGTTCTACCTGCTTTCTGGGCTGAGATGGGGAATCGCTGAATTTTGGACTCGGCTGGTGACAAAATGTTCCAAACACACCCCATGCACACCTCCACCGGGGAAGGTGCCAGAAACGAGTTCTGTTGGTAGTTTTTACACTACCCCGGTAGGCAGCTGAAAGGCACCACAAAACTTGTTCTACCTGCTTTCTGGGCTGAGATGGGGAATCGCTGAATTTTGGACTCGGCTGGTGACAAAATGTTCCAAACACACCCCATGCACAACTCCACCGGGGAAGGTGCCAGAATCGAGTTCCGTTGGTAGTTTTTACACTACCCCGGTAGGCAGCTGAAAGGCACCACAAAACTTGTTCTACCTGCTTTCTGGGCTGAGATGGGGAATCGCTGAATTTTGGACTCGGCTGGTGACAAAATGTTCCAAACACACCCCATGCACACCTCCACCGGGGAAGGTGCCAGAAACGAGTTCTGTTGGTAGTTTTTACACTACCCCGGTAGGCAGCTGAAAGGCACCACAAAACTTGTTCTACCTGCTTTCTGGGCTGAGATGGGGAATCGCTGAATTTTGGACTCGGCTGGTGACAAAATGTTCCAAACACACCCCATGCACACCTCCACCGGGGAAGGTGCCAGAAACGAGTTCTGTTGGTAGTTTTTACACTACCCCGGTAGGCAGCTGAAAGGCACCACAAAACTTGTTCTACCTGCTTTCTGGGCTGAGATGGGGAATCGCTGAATTTTGGACTCGGCTGGTGACAAAATGTTCCAAACACACCCCATGCACAACTCCACCGGGGAAGGTGCCAGAAACGAGTTCTGTTGGTAGTTTTTACACTACCCCGGTAGGCAGCTGAAAGGCACCACAAAACCGGTTCTACCTGCTTTCTGGGCTGAGATGGGGAATCGCTGAATTTTGGACTCGGCTGGTGACAAAATGTTCCAAACACACCCCATGCACAACTCCACCGGGGAAGGTGCCAGAAACGAGTTCTGTTGGTAGTTTTTACACTACCCCGGTAGGCAGCTGAAAGGCACCACAAAACTTGTTCTACCTGCTTTCTGGGCTGAGATGGGGAATCGCTGAATTTTGGACTTGGCTGGTGACAAAATGTTCCAAACACACCCCATGCACAACTCCACCGGGGAAGGTGCCAGAAACGAGTTCTTTTGGTAGTTTTTACACTACCCCGGTAGGCAGCTGAAAGGCACCACAAAACCGGTTCTACCTGCTTTCTGGGCTGAGATGGGGAATCGCTGAATTTTGGACTCGGCTGGTGACAAAATGTTCCAAACACACCCCATGCACAACTCCACCGGGGAAGGTGCCAGAAACGAGTTCTGTTGGTAGTTTTTACACTACCCCGGTAGGCAAGAGAAAGGCACCACAAAACTTGTTCTACCTGCTTTCTGGGCTGAGATGGGGAATCGCTGAATTTTGGACTCGGCTGGTGACAAAATGTTCCAAACACACCCCATGCACAACTCCACCGGGGAAGGTGCCAGAAACGAGTTCTGTTGGTAGTTTTTACACTACCCCGGTAGGCAGCTGAAAGGCACCACAAAACCGGTTCTACCTGCTTTCTGGGCTGAGATGGGGAATCGCTGAATTTTGGACTCGGCTGGTGACAAAATGTTCCAAACACACCCCATGCACAACTCCACCGGGGAAGGTGCCAGAAACGAGTTCTGTTGGTAGTTTTTACACTACCCCGGTAGGCAAGAGAAAGGCACCACAAAACTTGTTCTACCTGCTTTCTGGGCTGAGATGGGGAATCGCTGAATTTTGGACTCGGCTGGTGACAAAATGTTCCAAACACACCCCATGCACAACTCCACCGGGGAAGGTGCCAGAAACGAGTTCTGTTGGTAGTTTTTACACTACCCCGGTAGGCAGCTGAAAGGCACCACAAAACTTGTTCTACCTGCTTTCTGGGCTGAGATGGGGAATCGCTGAATTTTGGACTCGGCTGGTGACAAAATGTTCCAAACACACCCCATGCACAACTCCACCGGGGAAGGTGCCAGAAACGAGTTCTGTTGGTAGTTTTTACACTACCCCGGTAGGCAGCTGAAAGGCACCACAAAACTTGTTCTACCTGCTTTCTGGGCTGAGATGGGGAATCGCTGAATTTTGGACTCGGCTGCTGACAAAATGTTCCAAACACACCCCATGCACACCTCCACCGGGGAAGGTGCCAGAAACGAGTTCTGTTGGTAGTTTTTACACTACCCCGGTAGGCAGCTGAAAGGCACCACAAAACTTGTTCTACCTGCTTTCTGGGCTGAGATGGGGAATCGCTGAATTTTGGACTCGGCTGGTGACAAAATGTTCCAAACACACCCCATGCACAACTCCACCGGGGAAGGTGCCAGAAACGAGTTCTGTTGGTAGTTTTTACACTACCCCGGTAGGCAGCTGAAAGGCACCACAAAACTTGTTCTACCTGCTTTCTGGGCTGAGATGGGGAATCACTGAATTTTGGACTCGGCTGGTGACAAAATGTTCCAAACACACCCCATGCACAACTCCACCGGGGAAGGTGCCAGAATCGAGTTCCGTTGGTAGTTTTTACACTACCCCGGTAGGCAAGAGAAAGGCACCACAAAACTTGTTGTACCTGCTTTCTGGGCTGAGATGGGGAACGGCTGAATTTTGGACTCGGCTGGTAACAAAATGTTCCAAACACACCCCATGCACACCTCCACCGGGGAAGGTGCCAGAAACGAGTTCTGTTGGTAGTTTTTACACTACCCCGGTAGGCAGCTGAAAGGCACCACAAAACTTGTTGTACCTGCTTTCTGGGCTGAGATGGGGAATCGCTGAATTTTGGACTCGGCTGGTGACAAAATGTTCCAAACACACCCCATGCACAACTCCACCGGGGAAGGTGCCAGAAACGAGTTCCGTTGGTAGTTTTTACACTACCCCGGTAGGCAGCTGAAAGGCACCACAAAACTTGTTCTACCTGCTTTCTGGGCTGAGATGGGGAATCGCTGAATTTTGGACTCGGCTGGTGACAAAATGTTCCAAACACACCCCATGCACAACTCCACCGGGGAAGGTGCCAGAAACGAGTTCTGTTGGTAGTTTTTACACTACCCCGGTAGGCAGCTGAAAGGCACCACAAAACTTGTTCTACCTGCTTTCTGGGCTGAGATGGGGAATCACTGAATTTTGGACTCGGCTGGTGACAAAATGTTCCAAACACACCCCATGCACAACTCCACCGGGGAAGGTGCCAGAATCGAGTTCCGTTGGTAGTTTTTACACTACCCCGGTAGGCAAGAGAAAGGCACCACAAAACTTGTTCTACCTGCTTTCTGGGCTGAGATGGGGAATCGCTGAATTTTGGACTCGGCTGGTGACAAAATGTTCCAAACACACCCCATGCACAACTCCACCGGGGAAGGTGCCAGAAAGGAGTTCTGTTGGTAGTTTTTACACTACCCCGGTAGGCAGCTGAAAGGCACCACAAAACTTGTTCTACCTGCTTTCTGGGCTGAGATGGGGAATCGCTGAATTTTGGACTCGGCTGGTGACAAAATGTTCCAAACACACCCCATGCACACCTCCACCGGGGAAGGTGCCAGAAACGAGTTCTGTTGGTAGTTTTTACACTACCCCGGTAGGCAGCTGAAAGGCACCACAAAACTTGTTCTACCTGCTTTCTGGGCTGAGATGGGGAATCGCTGAATTTTGGACTCGGCTGGTGACAAAATGTTCCAAACACACCCCATGCACACCTCCACCGGGGAAGGTGCCAGAAACGAGTTCTGTTGGTAGTTTTTACACTACCCCGGTAGGCAGCTGAAAGGCACCACAAAACTTGTTCTACCTGCTTTCTGGGCTGAGATGGGGAATCGCTGAATTTTGGACTCGGCTGGTAACAAAATGTTCCAAACACACCCCATGCACAACTCCACCGGGGAAGGTGCCAGAAACGAGTTCTGTTGGTAGTTTTTACACTACCCCGGTAGGCAGCTGAAAGGCACCACAAAACTTGTTCTACCTGCTTTCTGGGCTGAGATGGGGAATCGCTGAATTTTGGACTCGGCTGGTGACAAAATGTTCCAAACACACCCCATGCACAACTCCACCGGGGAAGGTGCCAGAAACGAGTTCTGTTGGTAGTTTTTACACTACCCCGGTAGGCAGCTGAAAGGCACCACAAAACTTGTTCTACCTGCTTTCTGGGCTGAGATGGGGAATCGCTGAATTTTGGACTCGGCTGGTGACAAAATGTTCCAAACACACCCCATGCACACCTCCACCGGGGAAGGTGCCAGAAACGAGTTCTGTTGGTAGTTTTTACACTACCCCGGTAGGCAGCTGAAAGGCACCACAAAACTTGTTCTACCTGCTTTCTGGGCTGAGATGGGGAATCGCTGAATTTTGGACTCGGCTGGTGACAAAATGTTCCAAACACACCCCATGCACAACTCCACCGGGGAAGGTGCCAGAATCGAGTTCCGTTGGTAGTTTTTACACTACCCCGGTAGGCAGCTGAAAGGCACCACAAAACTTGTTCTACCTGCTTTCTGGGCTGAGATGGGGAATCGCTGAATTTTGGACTCGGCTGGTGACAAAATGTTCCAAACACACCCCATGCACACCTCCACCGGGGAAGGTGCCAGAAACGAGTTCTGTTGGTAGTTTTTACACTACCCCGGTAGGCAGCTGAAAGGCACCACAAAACTTGTTCTACCTGCTTTCTGGGCTGAGATGGGGAATCGCTGAATTTTGGACTCGGCTGGTGACAAAATGTTCCAAACACACCCCATGCACACCTCCACCGGGGAAGGTGCCAGAAACGAGTTCTGTTGGTAGTTTTTACACTACCCCGGTAGGCAGCTGAAAGGCACCACAAAACTTGTTCTACCTGCTTTCTGGGCTGAGATGGGGAATCGCTGAATTTTGGACTCGGCTGGTGACAAAATGTTCCAAACACACCCCATGCACAACTCCACCGGGGAAGGTGCCAGAAACGAGTTCTGTTGGTAGTTTTTACACTACCCCGGTAGGCAGCTGAAAGGCACCACAAAACCGGTTCTACCTGCTTTCTGGGCTGAGATGGGGAATCGCTGAATTTTGGACTCGGCTGGTGACAAAATGTTCCAAACACACCCCATGCACAACTCCACCGGGGAAGGTGCCAGAAACGAGTTCTGTTGGTAGTTTTTACACTACCCCGGTAGGCAGCTGAAAGGCACCACAAAACTTGTTCTACCTGCTTTCTGGGCTGAGATGGGGAATCGCTGAATTTTGGACTTGGCTGGTGACAAAATGTTCCAAACACACCCCATGCACAACTCCACCGGGGAAGGTGCCAGAAACGAGTTCTTTTGGTAGTTTTTACACTACCCCGGTAGGCAGCTGAAAGGCACCACAAAACCGGTTCTACCTGCTTTCTGGGCTGAGATGGGGAATCGCTGAATTTTGGACTCGGCTGGTGACAAAATGTTCCAAACACACCCCATGCACAACTCCACCGGGGAAGGTGCCAGAAACGAGTTCTGTTGGTAGTTTTTACACTACCCCGGTAGGCAAGAGAAAGGCACCACAAAACTTGTTCTACCTGCTTTCTGGGCTGAGATGGGGAATCGCTGAATTTTGGACTCGGCTGGTGACAAAATGTTCCAAACACACCCCATGCACAACTCCACCGGGGAAGGTGCCAGAAACGAGTTCTGTTGGTAGTTTTTACACTACCCCGGTAGGCAGCTGAAAGGCACCACAAAACCGGTTCTACCTGCTTTCTGGGCTGAGATGGGGAATCGCTGAATTTTGGACTCGGCTGGTGACAAAATGTTCCAAACACACCCCATGCACAACTCCACCGGGGAAGGTGCCAGAAACGAGTTCTGTTGGTAGTTTTTACACTACCCCGGTAGGCAAGAGAAAGGCACCACAAAACTTGTTCTACCTGCTTTCTGGGCTGAGATGGGGAATCGCTGAATTTTGGACTCGGCTGGTGACAAAATGTTCCAAACACACCCCATGCACAACTCCACCGGGGAAGGTGCCAGAAACGAGTTCTGTTGGTAGTTTTTACACTACCCCGGTAGGCAGCTGAAAGGCACCACAAAACTTGTTCTACCTGCTTTCTGGGCTGAGATGGGGAATCGCTGAATTTTGGACTCGGCTGGTGACAAAATGTTCCAAACACACCCCATGCACAACTCCACCGGGGAAGGTGCCAGAAACGAGTTCTGTTGGTAGTTTTTACACTACCCCGGTAGGCAGCTGAAAGGCACCACAAAACTTGTTCTACCTGCTTTCTGGGCTGAGATGGGGAATCGCTGAATTTTGGACTCGGCTGCTGACAAAATGTTCCAAACACACCCCATGCACACCTCCACCGGGGAAGGTGCCAGAAACGAGTTCTGTTGGTAGTTTTTACACTACCCCGGTAGGCAGCTGAAAGGCACCACAAAACTTGTTCTACCTGCTTTCTGGGCTGAGATGGGGAATCGCTGAATTTTGGACTCGGCTGGTGACAAAATGTTCCAAACACACCCCATGCACAACTCCACCGGGGAAGGTGCCAGAAACGAGTTCTTTTGGTAGTTTTTACACTACCCCGGTAGGCAGCTGAAAGGCACCACAAAACCGGTTCTACCTGCTTTCTGGGCTGAGATGGGGAATCGCTGAATTTTGGACTCGGCTGGTGACAAAATGTTCCAAACACACCCCATGCACAACTCCACCGGGGAAGGTGCCAGAAACGAGTTCTGTTGGTAGTTTTTACACTACCCCGGTAGGCAAGAGAAAGGCACCACAAAACTTGTTCTACCTGCTTTCTGGGCTGAGATGGGGAATCGCTGAATTTTGGACTCGGCTGGTGACAAAATGTTCCAAACACACCCCATGCACAACTCCACCGGGGAAGGTGCCAGAAACGAGTTCTGTTGGTAGTTTTTACACTACCCCGGTAGGCAAGAGAAAGGCACCACAAAACTTGTTCTACCTGCTTTCTGGGCTGAGATGGGGAATCGCTGAATTTTGGACTCGGCTGGTGACAAAATGTTCCAAACACACCCCATGCACAACTCCACCGGGGAAGGTGCCAGAAACGAGTTCTGTTGGTAGTTTTTACACTACCCCGGTAGGCAGCTGAAAGGCACCACAAAACCGGTTCTACCTGCTTTCTGGGCTGAGATGGGGAATCGCTGAATTTTGGACTCGGCTGGTGACAAAATGTTCCAAACACACCCCATGCACAACTCCACCGGGGAAGGTGCCAGAAACGAGTTCTGTTGGTAGTTTTTACACTACCCCGGTAGGCAAGAGAAAGGCACCACAAAACTTGTTCTACCTGCTTTCTGGGCTGAGATGGGGAATCGCTGAATTTTGGACTCGGCTGGTGACAAAATGTTCCAAACACACCCCATGCACAACTCCACCGGGGAAGGTGCCAGAAACGAGTTCTGTTGGTAGTTTTTTACCTACCCCGGTAGGCAAGAGAAAGGCACCACAAAACTTGTTCTACCTGCTTTCTGGGCTGAGATGGGGAATCGCTGAATTTTGGACTCGGCTGGTGACAAAATGTTCCAAACACACCCCATGCACAACTCCACCGGGGAAGGTGCCAGAAACGAGTTCTGTTGGTAGTTTTTACACTACCCCGGTAGGCAGCTGAAAGGCACCACAAAACCGGTTCTACCTGCTTTCTGGGCTGAGATGGGGAATCGCTGAATTTTGGACTCGGCTGGTGACAAAATGTTCCAAACACACCCCATGCACAACTCCACCGGGGAAGGTGCCAGAAACGAGTTCTGTTGGTAGTTTTTACACTACCCCGGTAGGCAGCTGAAAGGCACCACAAAACTTGTTCTACCTGCTTTCTGGGCTGAGATGGGGAATCGCTGAATTTTGGACTCGGCTGGTGACAAAATGTTCCAAACACACCCCATGCACAACTCCACCGGGGAAGGTGCCAGAAACGAGTTCTGTTGGTAGTTTTTACACTACCCCGGTAGGCAGCTGAAAGGCACCACAAAACTTGTTCTACCTGCTTTCTGGGCTGAGATGGGGAATCGCTGAATTTTGGACTCGGCTGGTGACAAAATGTTCCAAACACACCCCATGCACAACTCCACCGGGGAAGGTGCCAGAAACGAGTTCTGTTGGTAGTTTTTACACTACCCCGGTAGGCAGCTGAAAGGCACCACAAAACTTGTTCTACCTGCTTTCTGGGCTGAGATGGGGAATCGCTGAATTTTGGACTCGGCTGCTGACAAAATGTTCCAAACACACCCCATGCACACCTCCACCGGGGAAGGTGCCAGAAACGAGTTCTGTTGGTAGTTTTTACACTACCCCGGTAGGCAGCTGAAAGGCACCACAAAACTTGTTCTACCTGCTTTCTGGGCTGAGATGGGGAATCGCTGAATTTTGGACTCGGCTGGTGACAAAATGTTCCAAACACACCCCATGCACAACTCCACCGGGGAAGGTGCCAGAAACGAGTTCTGTTGGTAGTTTTTACACTACCCCGGTAGGCAGCTGAAAGGCACCACAAAACCGGTTCTACCTGCTTTCTGGGCTGAGATGGGGAATCGCTGAATTTTGGACTCGGCTGGTGACAAAATGTTCCAAACACACCCCATGCACAACTCCACCGGGGAAGGTGCCAGAAATGAGTTCTGTTGGTAGTTTTTACACTACCCCGGTAGGCAAGAGAAAGGCACCACAAAACTTGTTCTACCTGCTTTCTGGGCTGAGATGGGGAATCGCTGAATTTTGGACTCGGCTGGTGACAAAATGTTCCAAACACACCCCATGCACAACTCCACCGGGGAAGGTGCCAGAAACGAGTTCTGTTGGTAGTTTTTACACTACCCCGGTAGGCAGCTGAAAGGCACCACAAAACTTGTTCTACCTGCTTTCTGGGCTGAGATGGGGAATCGCTGAATTTTGGACTCGGCTGCTGACAAAATGTTCCAAACACACCCCATGCACAACTCCACCGGGGAAGGTGCCAGAAACGAGTTCTGTTGGTAGTTTTTACACTACCCCGGTAGGCAGCTGAAAGGCACCACAAAACTTGTTCTACCTGCTTTCTGGGCTGAGATGGGGAATCGCTGAATTTTGGACTCGGCTGGTGACAAAATGTTCCAAACACACCCCATGCACACCTCCACCGGGGAAGGTGCCAGAAACGAGTTCTGTTGGTAGTTTTTACACTACCCCGGTAGGCAGCTGAAAGGCACCACAAAACTTGTTCTACCTGCTTTCTGGGCTGAGATGGGGAATCGCTGAATTTTGGACTCGGCTGGTGACAAAATGTTCCAAACACACCCCATGCACAACTCCACCGGGGAAGGTGCCAGAAACGAGTTCCGTTGGTAGTTTTTACACTACCCCGGTAGGCAGCTGAAAGGCACCACAAAACTTGTTCTACCTGCTTTCTGGGCTGAGATGGGGAACGGCTGAATTTTGGACTCGGCTGGTAACAAAATGTTCCAAACACACCCCATGCACAACTCCACCGGGGAAGGTGCCAGAAACGAGTTCTGTTGGTAGTTTTTACACTACCCCGGTAGGCAGCTGAAAGGCACCACAAAACTTGTTCTACCTGCTTTCTGGGCTGAGATGGGGAATCGCTGAATTTTGGACTCGGCTGGTGACAAAATGTTCCAAACACACCCCATGCACAACTCCACCGGGGAAGGTGCCAGAAAGGAGTTCTGTTGGTAGTTTTTACACTACCCCGGTAGGCAGCTGAAAGGCACCACAAAACTTGTTCTACCTGCTTTCTGGGCTGAGATGGGGAATCGCTGAATTTTGGACTCGGCTGCTGACAAAATGTTCCAAACACACCCCATGCACACCTCCACCGGGGAAGGTGCCAGAAACGAGTTCTGTTGGTAGTTTTTACACTACCCCGGTAGGCAGCTGAAAGGCACCATAAAACCGGTTCTACCTGCTTTCTGGGCTGAGATGGGGAATCGCTGAATTTTGGACTCGGCTGGTGACAAAATGTTCCAAACACACCCCATGCACACCTCCACCGGGGAAGGTGCCAGAAACGAGTTCTGTTGGTAGTTTTTACACTACCCCGGTAGGCAGCTGAAAGGCACCACAAAACTTGTTCTACCTGCTTTCTGGGCTGAGATGGGGAATCGCTGAATTTTGGACTCGGCTGGTGACAAAATGTTCCAAACACACCCCATGCACAACTCCACCGGGGAAGGTGCCAGAAACGAGTTCTGTTGGTAGTTTTTACACTACCCCGGTAGGCAGCTGAAAGGCACCACAAAACTTGTTCTACCTGCTTTCTGGGCTGAGATGGGGAATCGCTGAATTTTGGACTCGGCTGGTGACAAAATGTTCCAAACACACCCCATGCACAACTCCACCGGGGAAGGTGCCAGAAACGAGTTCTGTTGGTAGTTTTTACACTACCCCGGTAGGCAGCTGAAAGGCACCACAAAACTTGTTCTACCTGCTTTCTGGGCTGAGATGGGGAATCGCTGAATTTTGGACTCGGCTGGTGACAAAATGTTCCAAACACACCCCATGCACAACTCCACCGGGGAAGGTGCCAGAAACGAGTTCTGTTGGTAGTTTTTACACTACCCCGGTAGGCAGCTGAAAGGCACCACAAAACTTGTTCTACCTGCTTTCTGGGCTGAGATGGGGAATCGCTGAATTTTGGACTCGGCTGGTGACAAAATGTTCCAAACACACCCCATGCACACCTCCACCGGGGAAGGTGCCAGAAACGAGTTCCGTTGGTAGTTTTTACACTACCCCGGTAGGCAGCTGAAAGGCACCACAAAACTTGTTCTACCTGCTTTCTGGGCTGAGATGGGGAATCGCTGAATTTTGGACTCGGCTGGTGACAAAATGTTCCAAACACACCCCATGCACAACTCCACCGGGGAAGGTGCCAGAAACGAGTTCTGTTGGTAGTTTTTACACTACCCCGGTAGGCAGCTGAAAGGCACCACAAAACTTGTTCTACCTGCTTTCTGGGCTGAGATGGGGAATCGCTGAATTTTGGACTCGGCTGCTGACAAAATGTTCCAAACACACCCCATGCACACCTCCACCGGGGAAGGTGCCAGAAACGAGTTCTGTTGGTAGTTTTTACACTACCCCGGTAGGCAGCTGAAAGGCACCACAAAACTTGTTCTACCTGCTTTCTGGGCTGAGATGGGGAATCGCTGAATTTTGGACTCGGCTGGTGACAAAATGTTCCAAACACACCCCATGCACAACTCCACCGGGGAAGGTGCCAGAAACGAGTTCTGTTGGTAGTTTTTACACTACCCCGGTAGGCAGCTGAAAGGCACCACAAAACCGGTTCTACCTGCTTTCTGGGCTGAGATGGGGAATCGCTGAATTTTGGACTCGGCTGGTGACAAAATGTTCCAAACACACCCCATGCACAACTCCACCGGGGAAGGTGCCAGAAATGAGTTCTGTTGGTAGTTTTTACACTACCCCGGTAGGCAAGAGAAAGGCACCACAAAACTTGTTCTACCTGCTTTCTGGGCTGAGATGGGGAATCGCTGAATTTTGGACTCGGCTGGTGACAAAATGTTCCAAACACACCCCATGCACAACTCCACCGGGGAAGGTGCCAGAAACGAGTTCTGTTGGTAGTTTTTACACTACCCCGGTAGGCAGCTGAAAGGCACCACAAAACTTGTTCTACCTGCTTTCTGGGCTGAGATGGGGAATCGCTGAATTTTGGACTCGGCTGCTGACAAAATGTTCCAAACACACCCCATGCACAACTCCACCGGGGAAGGTGCCAGAAACGAGTTCTGTTGGTAGTTTTTACACTACCCCGGTAGGCAGCTGAAAGGCACCACAAAACTTGTTCTACCTGCTTTCTGGGCTGAGATGGGGAATCGCTGAATTTTGGACTCGGCTGGTGACAAAATGTTCCAAACACACCCCATGCACACCTCCACCGGGGAAGGTGCCAGAAACGAGTTCTGTTGGTAGTTTTTACACTACCCCGGTAGGCAGCTGAAAGGCACCACAAAACTTGTTCTACCTGCTTTCTGGGCTGAGATGGGGAATCGCTGAATTTTGGACTCGGCTGGTGACAAAATGTTCCAAACACACCCCATGCACAACTCCACCGGGGAAGGTGCCAGAAACGAGTTCCGTTGGTAGTTTTTACACTACCCCGGTAGGCAGCTGAAAGGCACCACAAAACTTGTTCTACCTGCTTTCTGGGCTGAGATGGGGAACGGCTGAATTTTGGACTCGGCTGGTAACAAAATGTTCCAAACACACCCCATGCACAACTCCACCGGGGAAGGTGCCAGAAACGAGTTCTGTTGGTAGTTTTTACACTACCCCGGTAGGCAGCTGAAAGGCACCACAAAACTTGTTCTACCTGCTTTCTGGGCTGAGATGGGGAATCGCTGAATTTTGGACTCGGCTGGTGACAAAATGTTCCAAACACACCCCATGCACAACTCCACCGGGGAAGGTGCCAGAAAGGAGTTCTGTTGGTAGTTTTTACACTACCCCGGTAGGCAGCTGAAAGGCACCACAAAACTTGTTCTACCTGCTTTCTGGGCTGAGATGGGGAATCGCTGAATTTTGGACTCGGCTGCTGACAAAATGTTCCAAACACACCCCATGCACACCTCCACCGGGGAAGGTGCCAGAAACGAGTTCTGTTGGTAGTTTTTACACTACCCCGGTAGGCAGCTGAAAGGCACCATAAAACCGGTTCTACCTGCTTTCTGGGCTGAGATGGGGAATCGCTGAATTTTGGACTCGGCTGGTGACAAAATGTTCCAAACACACCCCATGCACACCTCCACCGGGGAAGGTGCCAGAAACGAGTTCTGTTGGTAGTTTTTACACTACCCCGGTAGGCAGCTGAAAGGCACCACAAAACTTGTTCTACCTGCTTTCTGGGCTGAGATGGGGAATCGCTGAATTTTGGACTCGGCTGGTGACAAAATGTTCCAAACACACCCCATGCACAACTCCACCGGGGAAGGTGCCAGAAACGAGTTCTGTTGGTAGTTTTTACACTACCCCGGTAGGCAGCTGAAAGGCACCACAAAACTTGTTCTACCTGCTTTCTGGGCTGAGATGGGGAATCGCTGAATTTTGGACTCGGCTGGTGACAAAATGTTCCAAACACACCCCATGCACAACTCCACCGGGGAAGGTGCCAGAAACGAGTTCTGTTGGTAGTTTTTACACTACCCCGGTAGGCAGCTGAAAGGCACCACAAAACTTGTTCTACCTGCTTTCTGGGCTGAGATGGGGAATCGCTGAATTTTGGACTCGGCTGGTGACAAAATGTTCCAAACACACCCCATGCACAACTCCACCGGGGAAGGTGCCAGAAACGAGTTCTGTTGGTAGTTTTTACACTACCCCGGTAGGCAGCTGAAAGGCACCACAAAACTTGTTCTACCTGCTTTCTGGGCTGAGATGGGGAATCGCTGAATTTTGGACTCGGCTGGTGACAAAATGTTCCAAACACACCCCATGCACAACTCCACCGGGGAAGGTGCCAGAAACGAGTTCTGTTGGTAGTTTTTACACTACCCCGGTAGGCAGCTGAAAGGCACCACAAAACTTGTTGTACCTGCTTTCTGGGCTGAGATGGGGAATCGCTGAATTTTGGACTCGGCTGGTGACAAAATGTTCCAAACACACCCCATGCACACCTCCACCGGGGAAGGTGCCAGAAACGAGTTCCGTTGGTAGTTTTTACACTACCCCGGTAGGCAGCTGAAAGGCACCACAAAACTTGTTCTACCTGCTTTCTGGGCTGAGATGGGGAATCGCTGAATTTTGGACTCGGCTGGTGACAAAATGTTCCAAACACACCCCATGCACAACTCCACCGGGGAAGGTGCCAGAAACGAGTTCTGTTGGTAGTTTTTACACTACCCCGGTAGGCAGCTGAAAGGCACCACAAAACTTGTTCTACCTGCTTTCTGGGCTGAGATGGGGAATCGCTGAATTTTGGACTCGGCTGGTGACAAAATGTTCCAAACACACCCCATGCACAACTCCACCGGGGAAGGTGCCAGAAACGAGTTCTGTTGGTAGTTTTTACACTACCCCGGTAGGCAGCTGAAAGGCACCACAAAACTTGTTCTACCTGCTTTCTGGGCTGAGATGGGGAATCGCTGAATTTTGGACTCGGCTGGTGACAAAATGTTCCAAACACACCCCATGCACAACTCCACCGGGGAAGGTGCCAGAAACGAGTTCTGTTGGTAGTTTTTACACTACCAAGGTAGGCAGCTGAAAGGCACCACAAAACTTGTTCTACCTGCTTTCTGGGCTGAGATGGGGAATCGTTGAATTTTGGACTCGGCTTGTGACAAAATGTTCCAAACACACCCCATGCACAACTCCACCGGGGAAGGTGCCAGAAACGAGTTCTGTTGGTAGTTTTTACACTACCCCGGTAGGCAGCTGAAAGGCACCACAAAACTTGTTCTACCTGCTTTCTGGGCTGAGATGGGGAATCGCTGAATTTTGGACTCGGCTGCTGACAAAATGTTCCAAACACACCCCATGCACACCTCCACCGGGGAAGGTGCCAGAAACGAGTTCTGTTGGTAGTTTTTACACTACCCCGGTAGGCAGCTGAAAGGCACCACAAAACTTGTTCTACCTGCTTTCTGGGCTGAGATGGGGAATCGCTGAATTTTGGACTCGGCTGCTGACAAAATGTTCCAAACACACCCCATGCACAACTCCACCGGGGAAGGTGCCAGAAACGAGTTCTGTTGGTAGTTTTTACACTACCCCGGTAGGCAGCTGAAAGGCACCACAAAACTTGTTCTACCTGCTTTCTGGGCTGAGATGGGGAATCGCTGAATTTTGGACTCGGCTGGTGACAAAATGTTCCAAACACACCCCATGCACAACTCCACCGGGGAAGGTGCCAGAAACGAGTTCTGTTGGTAGTTTTTACACTACCCCGGTAGGCAAGAGAAAGGCACCACAAAACTTGTTCTACCTGCTTTCTGGGCTGAGATGGGGAATCGCTGAATTTTGGACTCGGCTGGTGACAAAATGTTCCAAACACACCCCATGCACAACTCCACCGGGGAAGGTGCCAGAATCGAGTTCCGTTGGTAGTTTTTACACTACCCCGGTAGGCAAGAGAAAGGCACCACAAAACTTGTTCTACCTGCTTTCTGGGCTGAGATGGGGAATCGCTGAATTTTGGACTCGGCTGGTGACAAAATGTTCCAAACACACCCCATGCACAACTCCACCGGGGAAGGTGCCAGAAACGAGTTCTGTTGGTAGTTTTTACACTACCCCGGTAGGCAGCTGAAAGGCACCACAAAACCGGTTCTACCTGCTTTCTGGGCTGAGATGGGGAATCGCTGAATTTTGGACTCGGCTGGTGACAAAATGTTCCAAACACACCCCATGCACAACTCCACCGGGGAAGGTGCCAGTAACGAGTTCTGTTGGTAGTTTTTACACTACCCCGGTAGGCAAGAGAAAGGCACCACAAAACTTGTTCTACCTGCTTTCTGGGCTGAGATGGGGAATCGCTGAATTTTGGACTCGGCTGGTGACAAAATGTTCCAAACACACCCCATGCACAACTCCACCGGGGAAGGTGCCAGAAACGAGTTCTGTTGGTAGTTTTTACACTACCCCGGTAGGCAGCTGAAAGGCACCACAAAACTTGTTCTACCTGCTTTCTGGGCTGAGATGGGGAATCGCTGAATTTTGGACTCGGCTGGTGACAAAATGTTCCAAACACACCCCATGCACAACTCCACCGGGGAAGGTGCCAGAAACGAGTTCCGTTGGTAGTTTTTACACTACCCCGGTAGGCAGCTGAAAGGCACCACAAAACTTGTTCTACCTGCTTTCTGGGCTGAGATGGGGAATCGCTGAATTTTGGACTCGGCTGCTGACAAAATGTTCCAAACACACCCCATGCACACCTCCACCGGGGAAGGTGCCAGAAACGAGTTCTGTTGGTAGTTTTTACACTACCCCGGTAGGCAGCTGAAAGGCACCACAAAACTTGTTCTACCTGCTTTCTGGGCTGAGATGGGGAATCGCTGAATTTTGGACTCGGCTGGTGACAAAATGTTCCAAACACACCCCATGCACAACTCCACCGGGGAAGGTGCCAGAAACGAGTTCTGTTGGTAGTTTTTACACTACCCCGGTAGGCAGCTGAAAGGCACCACAAAACTTGTTCTACCTGCTTTCTGGGCTGAGATGGGGAACGGCTGAATTTTGGACTCGGCTGGTAACAAAATGTTCCAAACACACCCCATGCACAACTCCACCGGGGAAGGTGCCAGAAACGAGTTCTGTTGGTAGTTTTTACACTACCCCGGTAGGCAGCTGAAAGGCACCACAAAACTTGTTCTACCTGCTTTCTGGGCTGAGATGGGGAATCGCTGAATTTTGGACTCGGCTGGTGACAAAATGTTCCAAACACACCCCATGCACAACTCCACCGGGGAAGGTGCCAGAAACGAGTTCTGTTGGTAGTTTTTACACTACCCCGGTAGGCAGCTGAAAGGCACCACAAAACTTGTTCTACCTGCTTTCTGGGCTGAGATGGGGAATCGCTGAATTTTGGACTCGGCTGCTGACAAAATGTTCCAAACACACCCCATGCACAACTCCACCGGGGAAGGTGCCAGAAACGAGTTCTGTTGGTAGTTTTTACACTACCCCGGTAGGCAGCTGAAAGGCACCACAAAACTTGTTCTACCTGCTTTCTGGGCTGAGATGGGGAATCGCTGAATTTTGGACTCGGCTGGTGACAAAATGTTCCAAACACACCCCATGCACAACTCCACCGGGGAAGGTGCCAGAAACGAGTTCTGTTGGTAGTTTTTACACTACCCCGGTAGGCAGCTGAAAGGCACCACAAAACTTGTTCTACCTGCTTTCTGGGCTGAGATGGGGAATCGCTGAATTTTGGACTCGGCTGGTGACAAAATGTTCCAAACACACCCCATGCACAACTCCACCGGGGAAGGTGCCAGAAACGAGTTCTGTTGGTAGTTTTTACACTACCCCGGTAGGCAGCTGAAAGGCACCACAAAACCGGTTCTACCTGCTTTCTGGGCTGAGATGGGGAATCGCTGAATTTTGGACTCGGCTGGTGACAAAATGTTCCAAACACACCCCATGCACAACTCCACCGGGGAAGGTGCCAGAAACGAGTTCTGTTGGTAGTTTTTACACTACCCCGGTAGGCAAGAGAAAGGCACCACAAAACTTGTTCTACCTGCTTTCTGGGCTGAGATGGGGAATCGCTGAATTTTGGACTCGGCTGGTGACAAAATGTTCCAAACACACCCCATGCACAACTCCACCGGGGAAGGTGCCAGAAACGAGTTCTGTTGGTAGTTTTTACACTACCCCGGTAGGCAGCTGAAAGGCACCACAAAACTTGTTCTACCTGCTTTCTGGGCTGAGATGGGGAATCGCTGAATTTTGGACTCGGCTGGTGACAAAATGTTCCAAACACACCCCATGCACAACTCCACCGGGGAAGGTGCCAGAAACGAGTTCTGTTGGTAGTTTTTACACTACCCCGGTAGGCAGCTGAAAGGCACCACAAAACTTGTTCTACCTGCTTTCTGGGCTGAGATGGGGAATCGCTGAATTTTGGACTCGGCTGGTGACAAAATGTTCCAAACACACCCCATGCACACCTCCACCGGGGAAGGTGCCAGAAACGAGTTCTGTTGGTAGTTTTTACACTACCCCGGTAGGCAGCTGAAAGGCACCACAAAACTTGTTCTACCTGCTTTCTGGGCTGAGATGGGGAATCGCTGAATTTTGGACTCGGCTGGTGACAAAATGTTCCAAACACACCCCATGCACAACTCCACCGGGGAAGGTGCCAGAAACGAGTTCCGTTGGTAGTTTTTACACTACCCCGGTAGGCAGCTGAAAGGCACCACAAAACTTGTTCTACCTGCTTTCTGGGCTGAGATGGGGAACGGCTGAATTTTGGACTCGGCTGGTAACAAAATGTTCCAAACACACCCCATGCACAACTCCACCGGGGAAGGTGCCAGAAACGAGTTCTGTTGGTAGTTTTTACACTACCCCGGTAGGCAGCTGAAAGGCACCACAAAACTTGTTCTACCTGCTTTCTGGGCTGAGATGGGGAATCGCTGAATTTTGGACTCGGCTGCTGACAAAATGTTCCAAACACACCCCATGCACAACTCCACCGGGGAAGGTGCCAGAAACGAGTTCTGTTGGTAGTTTTTACACTACCCCGGTAGGCAGCTGAAAGGCACCACAAAACTTGTTCTACCTGCTTTCTGGGCTGAGATGGGGAATCGCTGAATTTTGGACTCGGCTGCTGACAAAATGTTCCAAACACACCCCATGCACACCTCCACCGGGGAAGGTGCCAGAAACGAGTTCTGTTGGTAGTTTTTACACTACCCCGGTAGGCAGCTGAAAGGCACCATAAAACCGGTTCTACCTGCTTTCTGGGCTGAGATGGGGAATCGCTGAATTTTGGACTCGGCTGGTGACAAAATGTTCCAAACACACCCCATGCACACCTCCACCGGGGAAGGTGCCAGAAACGAGTTCTGTTGGTAGTTTTTACACTACCCCGGTAGGCAGCTGAAAGGCACCACAAAACTTGTTGTACCTGCTTTCTGGGCTGAGATGGAGAATCGCTGAATTTTGGACTCGGCTGGTGACAAAATGTTCCAAACACACCCCATGCACACCTCCACCGGGGAAGGTGCCAGAAACGAGTTCTGTTGGTAGTTTTTACACTACCCCGGTAGGCAGCTGAAAGGCACCACAAAACTTGTTCTACCTGCTTTCTGGGCTGAGATGGGGAATCGCTGAATTTTGGACTCGGCTGCTGACAAAATGTTCCAAACACACCCCATGCACACCTCCACCGGGGAAGGTGCCAGAAACGAGTTCTGTTGGTAGTTTTTACACTACCCCGGTAGGCAGCTGAAAGGCACCACAAAACTTGTTCTACCTGCTTTCTGGGCTGAGATGGGGAATCGCTGAATTTTGGACTCGGCTGGTGACAAAATGTTCCAAACACACCCCATGCACAACTCCACCGGGGAAGGTGCCAGAAACGAGTTCCGTTGGTAGTTTTTACACTACCCCGGTAGGCAGCTGAAAGGCACCACAAAACTTGTTCTACCTGCTTTCTGGGCTGAGATGGGGAATCGCTGAATTTTGGACTCGGCTGGTGACAAAATGTTCCAAACACACCCCATGCACAACTCCACCGGGGAAGGTGCCAGAAACGAGTTCTGTTGGTAGTTTTTACACTACTCCGGTAGGCAGCTGAAAGGCACCACAAAACTTGTTCTACCTGCTTTCTGGGCTGAGATGGGGAATCGCTGAATTTTGGACTCGGCTGCTGACAAAATGTTCCAAACACACCCCATGCACAACTCCACCGGGGAAGGTGCCAGAAACGAGTTCTGTTGGTAGTTTTTACACTACCCCGGTAGGCAAGAGAAAGGCACCACAAAACTTGTTCTACCTGCTTTCTGGGCTGAGATGGGGAATCGCTGAATTTTGGACTCGGCTGGTGACAAAATGTTCCAAACACACCCCATGCACAACTCCACCGGGGAAGGTGCCAGAAACGAGTTCCGTTGGTAGTTTTTACACTACCCCGGTAGGCAGCTGAAAGGCACCACAAAACTTGTTCTACCTGCTTTCTGGGCTGAGATGGGGAACGGCTGAATTTTGGACTCGGCTGGTAACAAAATGTTCCAAACACACCCCATGCACAACTCCACCGGGGAAGGTGCCAGAAAGGAGTTCTGTTGGTAGTTTTTACACTACCCCGGTAGGCAGCTGAAAGGCACCACAAAACTTGTTCTACCTGCTTTCTGGGCTGAGATGGGGAATCGCTGAATTTTGGACTCGGCTGGTGACAAAATGTTCCAAACACACCCCATGCACACCTCCACCGGGGAAGGTGCCAGAAACGAGTTCTGTTGGTAGTTTTTACACTACCCCGGTAGGCAGCTGAAAGGCACCATAAAACCGGTTCTACCTGCTTTCTGGGCTGAGATGGGGAATCGCTGAATTTTGGACTCGGCTGGTGACAAAATGTTCCAAACACACCCCATGCACAACTCCACCGGGGAAGGTGCCAGAAACGAGTTCTGTTGGTAGTTTTTACACTACCCCGGTAGGCAGCTGAAAGGCACCACAAAACTTGTTCTACCTGCTTTCTGGGCTGAGATGGGGAATCGCTGAATTTTGGACTCGGCTGCTGACAAAATGTTCCAAACACACCCCATGCACACCTCCACCGGGGAAGGTGCCAGAAACGAGTTCTGTTGGTAGTTTTTACACTACCCCGGTAGGCAGCTGAAAGGCACCACAAAACTTGTTCTACCTGCTTTCTGGGCTGAGATGGGGAATCGCTGAATTTTGGACTCGGCTGGTGACAAAATGTTCCAAACACACCCCATGCACAACTCCACCGGGGAAGGTGCCAGAAACGAGTTCCGTTGGTAGTTTTTACACTACCCCGGTAGGCAGCTGAAAGGCACCACAAAACTTGTTCTACCTGCTTTCTGGGCTGAGATGGGGAATCGCTGAATTTTGGACTCGGCTGGTGACAAAATGTTCCAAACACACCCCATGCACAACTCCACCGGGGAAGGTGCCAGAAACGAGTTCTGTTGGTAGTTTTTACACTACTCCGGTAGGCAGCTGAAAGGCACCACAAAACTTGTTCTACCTGCTTTCTGGGCTGAGATGGGGAATCGCTGAATTTTGGACTCGGCTGCTGACAAAATGTTCCAAACACACCCCATGCACAACTCCACCGGGGAAGGTGCCAGAAACGAGTTCTGTTGGTAGTTTTTACACTACCCCGGTAGGCAAGAGAAAGGCACCACAAAACTTGTTCTACCTGCTTTCTGGGCTGAGATGGGGAATCGCTGAATTTTCGACTCGGCTGGTGACAAAATGTTCCAAACACACCCCATGCACAACTCCACCGGGGAAGGTGCCAGAAACGAGTTCTGTTGGTAGTTTTTACACTACCCCGGTAGGCAGCTGAAAGGCACCACAAAACTTGTTCTACCTGCTTTCTGGGCTGAGATGGGGAACGGCTGAATTTTGGACTCGGCTGGTAACAAAATGTTCCAAACACACCCCATGCACAACTCCACCGGGGAAGGTGCCAGAAACGAGTTCTGTTGGTAGTTTTTACACTACCCCGGTAGGCAGCTGAAAGGCACCACAAAACTTGTTCTACCTGCTTTCTGGGCTGAGATGGGGAATCGCTGAATTTTGGACTCGGCTGGTGACAAAATGTTCCAAACACACCCCATGCACAACTCCACCGGGGAAGGTGCCAGAAAGGAGTTCTGTTGGTAGTTTTTACACTACCCCGGTAGGCAGCTGAAAGGCACCACAAAACTTGTTCTACCTGCTTTCTGGGCTGAGATGGGGAATCGCTGAATTTTGGACTCGGCTGGTGACAAAATGTTCCAAACACACCCCATGCACACCTCCACCGGGGAAGGTGCCAGAAACGAGTTCTGTTGGTAGTTTTTACACTACCCCGGTAGGCAGCTGAAAGGCACCATAAAACCGGTTCTACCTGCTTTCTGGGCTGAGATGGGGAATCGCTGAATTTTGGACTCGGCTGGTGACAAAATGTTCCAAACACACCCCATGCACAACTCCACCGGGGAAGGTGCCAGAAACGAGTTCTGTTGGTAGTTTTTACACTACCCCGGTAGGCAGCTGAAAGGCACCACAAAACTTGTTCTACCTGCTTTCTGGGCTGAGATGGGGAATCGCTGAATTTTGGACTCGGCTGGTGACAAAATGTTCCAAACACACCCCATGCACAACTCCACCGGGGAAGGTGCCAGAAACGAGTTCTGTTGGTAGTTTTTACACTACCCCGGTAGGCAGCTGAAAGGCACCACAAAACTTGTTCTACCTGCTTTCTGGGCTGAGATGGGGAATCGCTGAATTTTGGACTCGGCTGGTGACAAAATGTTCCAAACACACCCCATGCACAACTCCACCGGGGAAGGTGCCAGAAACGAGTTCTGTTGGTAGTTTTTACACTACCCCGGTAGGCAGCTGAAAGGCACCACAAAACTTGTTCTACCTGCTTTCTGGGCTGAGATGGGGAATCGCTGAATTTTGGACTCGGCTGCTGACAAAATGTTCCAAACACACCCCATGCACAACTCCACCGGGGAAGGTGCCAGAAACGAGTTCTGTTGGTAGTTTTTACACTACCCCGGTAGGCAGCTGAAAGGCACCACAAAACTTGTTGTACCTGCTTTCTGGGCTGAGATGGGGAATCGCTGAATTTTGGACTCGGCTGGTGACAAAATGTTCCAAACACACCCCATGCACACCTCCACCGGGGAAGGTGCCAGAAACGAGTTCTGTTGGTAGTTTTTACACTACCCCGGTAGGCAGCTGAAAGGCACCACAAAACTTGTTGTACCTGCTTTCTGGGCTGAGATGGGGAATCGCTGAATTTTGGACTCGGCTGGTGACAAAATGTTCCAAACACACCCCATGCACAACTCCACCGGGGAAGGTGCCAGAAACGAGTTCTGTTGGTAGTTTTTACACTACCCCGGTAGGCAGCTGAAAGGCACCACAAAACTTGTTCTACCTGCTTTCTGGGCTGAGATGGGGAATCGCTGAATTTTGGACTCGGCTGGTGACAAAATGTTCCAAACACACCCCATGCACACCTCCACCGGGGAAGGTGCCAGAAACGAGTTCTGTTGGTAGTTTTTACACTACCCCGGTAGGCAGCTGAAAGGCACCATAAAACCGGTTCTACCTGCTTTCTGGGCTGAGATGGGGAATCGCTGAATTTTGGACTCGGCTGGTGACAAAATGTTCCAAACACACCCCATGCACAACTCCACCGGGGAAGGTGCCAGAAACGAGTTCTGTTGGTAGTTTTTACACTACCCCGGTAGGCAGCTGAAAGGCACCACAAAACTTGTTCTACCTGCTTTCTGGGCTGAGATGGGGAATCGCTGAATTTTGGACTCGGCTGGTGACAAAATGTTCCAAACACACCCCATGCACAACTCCACCGGGGAAGGTGCCAGAAACGAGTTCTGTTGGTAGTTTTTACACTACCCCGGTAGGCAGCTGAAAGGCACCACAAAACTTGTTCTACCTGCTTTCTGGGCTGAGATGGGGAATCGCTGAATTTTGGACTCGGCTGGTGACAAAATGTTCCAAACACACCCCATGCACAACTCCACCGGGGAAGGTGCCAGAAACGAGTTCTGTTGGTAGTTTTTACACTACCCCGGTAGGCAGCTGAAAGGCACCACAAAACTTGTTCTACCTGCTTTCTGGGCTGAGATGGGGAATCGCTGAATTTTGGACTCGGCTGGTGACAAAATGTTCCAAACACACCCCATGCACAACTCCACCGGGGAAGGTGCCAGAAAGGAGTTCTGTTGGTAGTTTTTACACTACCCCGGTAGGCAAGAGAAAGGCACCACAAAACTTGTTCTACCTGCTTTCTGGGCTGAGATGGGGAATCGCTGAATTTTGGACTTGGCTGGTGACAAAATGTTCCAAACACACCCCATGCACAACTCCACCGGGGAAGGTGCCAGAAACGAGTTCTGTTGGTAGTTTTTACACTACCCCGGTAGGCAGCTGAAAGGCACCACAAAACTTGTTCTACCTGCTTTCTGGGCTGAGATGGGGAATCGCTGAATTTTGGACTCGGCTGGTGACAAAATGTTCCAAACACACCCCATGCACAACTCCACCGGGGAAGGTGCCAGAAACGAGTTCTGTTGGTAGTTTTTACACTACCCCGGTAGGCAGCTGAAAGGCACCACAAAACTTGTTCTACCTGCTTTCTGGGCTGAGATGGGGAATCGCTGAATTTTGGACTCGGCTGGTGACAAAATGTTCCAAACACACCCCATGCACAACTCCACCGGGGAAGGTGCCAGAAACGAGTTCTGTTGGTAGTTTTTACACTACCCCGGTAGGCAGCTGAAAGGCACCACAAAACTTGTTCTACCTGCTTTCTGGGCTGAGATGGGGAATCGCTGAATTTTGGACTCGGCTGGTGACAAAATGTTCCAAACACACCCCATGCACAACTCCACCGGGGAAGGTGCCAGAAAGGAGTTCTGTTGGTAGTTTTTACACTACCCCGGTAGGCAAGAGAAAGGCACCACAAAACTTGTTCTACCTGCTTTCTGGGCTGAGATGGGGAATCGCTGAATTTTGGACTCGGCTGGTGACAAAATGTTCCAAACACACCCCATGCACAACTCCACCGGGGAAGGTGCCAGAAAGGAGTTCTGTTGGTAGTTTTTACACTACCCCGGTAGGCAGCTGAAAGGCACCACAAAACTTGTTCTACCTGCTTTCTGGGCTGAGATGGGGAATCGCTGAATTTTGGACTCGGCTGGTGACAAAATGTTCCAAACACACCCCATGCACACCTCCACCGGGGAAGGTGCCAGAAACGAGTTCTGTTGGTAGTTTTTACACTACCCCGGTAGGCAGCTGAAAGGCACCACAAAACTTGTTCTACCTGCTTTCTGGGCTGAGATGGGGAATCGCTGAATTTTGGACTCGGCTGGTGACAAAATGTTCCAAACACACCCCATGCACAACTCCACCGGGGAAGGTGCCAGAAACGAGTTCTGTTGGTAGTTTTTACACTACCCCGGTAGGCAGCTGAAAGGCACCACAAAACTTGTTCTACCTGCTTTCTGGGCTGAGATGGGGAATCGCTGAATTTTGGACTCGGCTGGTGACAAAATGTTCCAAACACACCCCATGCACAACTCCACCGGGGAAGGTGCCAGAAACGAGTTCTGTTGGTAGTTTTTACACTACCCCGGTAGGCAAGAGAAAGGCACCACAAAACTTGTTCTACCTGCTTTCTGGGCTGAGATGGGGAATCGCTGAATTTTGGACTCGGCTGGTGACAAAATGTTCCAAACACACCCCATGCACAACTCCACCGGGGAAGGTGCCAGAAACGAGTTCTGTTGGTAGTTTTTACACTACCCCGGTAGGCAGCTGAAAGGCACCACAAAAGTTGTTGTACCTGCTTTCTCGGCTGAGATGGGGAATCGCTGAATTTTGGACTCGGCTGGTGACAAAATGTTCCAAACACACCCCATGCACAACTCCACCGGGGAAGGTGCCAGAAACGAGTTCTGTTGGTAGTTTTTACACTACCCCGGTAGGCAGCTGAAAGGCACCACAAAACTTGTTCTACCTGCTTTCTGGGCTGAGATGGGGAATCACTGAATTTTGGACTCGGCTGGTGACAAAATGTTCCAAACACACCCCATGCACAACTCCACCGGGGAAGGTGCCAGAATCGAGTTCCGTTGGTAGTTTTTACACTACCCCGGTAGGCAAGAGAAAGGCACCACAAAACTTGTTCTACCTGCTTTCTGGGCTGAGATGGGGAATCGCTGAATTTTGGACTCGGCTGGTAACAAAATGTTCCAAACACACCCCATGCACAACTCCACCGGGGAAGGTGCCAGAAACGAGTTCTGTTGGTAGTTTTTACACTACCCCGGTAGGCAGCTGAAAGGCACCACAAAACTTGTTCTACCTGCTTTCTGGGCTGAGATGGGGAATCGCTGAATTTTGGACTCGGCTGGTGACAAAATGTTCCAAACACACCCCATGCACAACTCCACCGGGGAAGGTGCCAGAAACGAGTTCTGTTGGTAGTTTTTACACTACCCCGGTAGGCAGCTGAAAGGCACCACAAAACTTGTTGTACCTGCTTTCTGGGCTGAGATGGGGAATCACTGAATTTTGGACTCGGCTGGTGACAAAATGTTCCAAACACACCCCATGCACAACTCCACCGGGGAAGGTGCCAGAATCGAGTTCCGTTGGTAGTTTTTACACTACCCCGGTAGGCAAGAGAAAGGCACCACAAAACTTGTTCTACCTGCTTTCTGGGCTGAGATGGGGAATCGCTGAATTTTGGACTCGGCTGGTGACAAAATGTTCCAAACACACCCCATGCACAACTCCACCGGGGAAGGTGCCAGAAACGAGTTCTGTTGGTAGTTTTTACACTACCCCGGTAGGCAGCTGAAAGGCACCACAAAACTTGTTCTACCTGCTTTCTGGGCTGAGATGGGGAATCGCTGAATTTTGGACTCGGCTGGTGACAAAATGTTCCAAACACACCCCATGCACAACTCCACCGGGGAAGGTGCCAGAATCGAGTTCCGTTGGTAGTTTTTACACTACCCCGGTAGGCAAGAGAAAGGCACCACAAAACTTGTTGTACCTGCATTCTGGGCTGAGATGGGGAACGGCTGAATTTTGGACTCGGCTGGTAACAAAATGTTACAAACACACCCCATGCACAACTCCACCGGGGAAGGTGCCAGAAACGAGTTCTGTTGGTAGTTTTTACACTACCCCGGTAGGCAGCTGAAAGGCACCACAAAACTTGTTCTACCTGCTTTCTGGGCTGAGATGGGGAATCGCTGAATTTTGGACTCGGCTGGTGACAAAATGTTCCAAACACACCCCATGCACAACTCCACCGGGGAAGGTGCCAGAAACGAGTTCTGTTGGTAGTTTTTACACTACCCCGGTAGGCAGCTGAAAGGCACCACAAAACTTGTTCTACCTGCTTTCTGGGCTGAGATGGGGAATCGCTGAATTTTGGACTCGGCTGCTGACAAAATGTTCCAAACACACCCCATGCACACCTCCACCGGGGAAGGTGCCAGAAACGAGTTCTGTTGGTAGTTTTTACACTACCCCGGTAGGCAGCTGAAAGGCACCACAAAACTTGTTCTACCTGCTTTCTGGGCTGAGATGGGGAATCACTGAATTTTGGACTCGGCTGGTGACAAAATGTTCCAAACACACCCCATGCACAACTCCACCGGGGAAGGTGCCAGAATCGAGTTCCGTTGGTAGTTTTTACACTACCCCGGTAGGCAAGAGAAAGGCACCACAAAACTTGTTCTACCTGCTTTCTGGGCTGAGATGGGGAATCGCTGAATTTTGGACTCGGCTGGTGACAAAATGTTCCAAACACACCCCATGCACAACTCCACCGGGGAAGGTGCCAGAAACGAGTTCTGTTGGTAGTTTTTACACTACCCCGGTAGGCAGCTGAAAGGCACCACAAAACTTGTTCTACCTGCTTTCTGGGCTGAGATGGGGAATCGCTGAATTTTGGACTCGGCTGGTGACAAAATGTTCCAAACACACCCCATGCACAACTCCACCGGGGAAGGTGCCAGAAACGAGTTCTGTTGGTAGTTTTTACACTACCCCGGTAGGCAGCTGAAAGGCACCACAAAACTTGTTCTACCTGCTTTCTGGGCTGAGATGGGGAATCGCTGAATTTTGGACTCGGCTGGTGACAAAATGTTCCAAACACACCCCATGCACACCTCCACCGGGGAAGGTGCCAGAAACGAGTTCTGTTGGTAGTTTTTACACTACCCCGGTAGGCAGCTGAAAGGCACCACAAAACTTGTTCTACCTGCTTTCTGGGCTGAGATGGGGAATCGCTGAATTTTGGACTCGGCTGGTGACAAAATGTTCCAAACACACCCCATGCACACCTCCACCGGGGAAGGTGCCAGAAACGAGTTCTGTTGGTAGTTTTTACACTACCCCGGTAGGCAGCTGAAAGGCACCACAAAACTTGTTCTACCTGCTTTCTGGGCTGAGATGGGGAATCGCTGAATTTTGGACTCGGCTGGTAACAAAATGTTCCAAACACACCCCATGCACAACTCCACCGGGGAAGGTGCCAGAAACGAGTTCTGTTGGTAGTTTTTACACTACCCCGGTAGGCAGCTGAAAGGCACCACAAAACTTGTTCTACCTGCTTTCTGGGCTGAGATGGGGAATCGCTGAATTTTGGACTCGGCTGGTGACAAAATGTTCCAAACACACCCCATGCACAACTCCACCGGGGAAGGTGCCAGAAACGAGTTCTGTTGGTAGTTTTTACACTACCCCGGTAGGCAGCTGAAAGGCACCACAAAACTTGTTCTACCTGCTTTCTGGGCTGAGATGGGGAATCGCTGAATTTTGGACTCGGCTGGTGACAAAATGTTCCAAACACACCCCATGCACAACTCCACCGGGGAAGGTGCCAGAAACGAGTTCTGTTGGTAGTTTTTACACTACCCCGGTAGGCAGCTGAAAGGCACCACAAAACTTGTTCTACCTGCTTTCTGGGCTGAGATGGGGAATCGCTGAATTTTGGACTCGGCTGGTGACAAAATGTTCCAAACACACCCCATGCACAACTCCACCGGGGAAGGTGCCAGAATCGAGTTCCGTTAGTAGTTTTTACACTACCCCGGTAGGCAGCTGAAAGGCACCACAAAACTTGTTCTACCTGCTTTCTGGGCTGAGATGGGGAATCGCTGAATTTTGGACTCGGCTGGTGACAAAATGTTCCAAACACACCCCATGCACACCTCCACCGGGGAAGGTGCCAGAAAGGAGTTCTGTTGGTAGTTTTTACACTACCCCGGTAGGCAGCTGAAAGGCACCACAAAACTTGTTCTACCTGCTTTCTGGGCTGAGATGGGGAATCGCTGAATTTTGGACTCGGCTGGTGACAAAATGTTCCAAACACACCCCATGCACACCTCCACCGGGGAAGGTGCCAGAAACGAGTTCTGTTGGTAGTTTTTACACTACCCCGGTAGGCAGCTGAAAGGCACCACAAAACTTGTTCTACCTGCTTTCTGGGCTGAGATGGGGAATCGCTGAATTTTGGACTCGGCTGGTGACAAAATGTTCCAAACACACCCCATGCACAACTCCACCGGGGAAGGTGCCAGAAACGAGTTCTGTTGGTACTTTTTACACTACCCCGGTAGGCAGCTGAAAGGCACCACAAAACTTGTTCTACCTGCTTTCTGGGCTGAGATGGGGAATCGCTGAATTTTGGACTCGGCTGGTGACAAAATGTTCCAAACACACCCCATGCACAACTCCACCGGGGAAGGTGCCAGAAAGGAGTTCTGTTGGTAGTTTTTACACTACCCCGGTAGGCAGCTGAAAGGCACCACAAAACTTGTTCTACCTGCTTTCTGGGCTGAGATGGGGAATCGCTGAATTTTGGACTCGGCTGGTGACAAAATGTTCCAAACACACCCCATGCACACCTCCACCGGGGAAGGTGCCAGAAACGAGTTCTGTTGGTAGTTTTTACACTACCCCGGTAGGCAGCTGAAAGGCACCACAAAACTTGTTCTACCTGCTTTCTGGGCTGAGATGGGGAATCGCTGAATTTTGGACTCGGCTGGTGACAAAATGTTCCAAACACACCCCATGCACAACTCCACCGGGGAAGGTGCCAGAAACGAGTTCTGTTGGTAGTTTTTACACTACCCCGGTAGGCAGCTGAAAGGCACCACAAAACTTGTTCTACCTGCTTTCTGGGCTGAGATGGGGAATCGCTGAATTTTGGACTCGGCTGGTGACAAAATGTTCCAAACACACCCCATGCACAACTCCACCGGGGAAGGTGCCAGAAACGAGTTCTGTTGGTACTTTTTACACTACCCCGGTAGGCAGCTGAAAGGCACCACAAAACTTGTTCTACCTGCTTTCTGGGCTGAGATGGGGAATCGCTGAATTTTGGACTCGGCTGGTGACAAAATGTTCCAAACACACCCCATGCACAACTCCACCGGGGAAGGTGCCAGACAGGAGTTCTCTTGGTAGATTTTACACTACCCCGGTAGGCAGCTGAAAGGCACCACAAAACTTGTTCTACCTGCTTTCTGGGCTGAGATGGGGAATCACTGAATTTTGGACTCGGCTGGTGACAAAATGTTCCAAACACACCCCATGCACACCTCCACCGGGGAAGGTGCCAGAAACGAGTTCTGTTGGTAGTTTTTACACTACCCCGGTAGGCAGCTGAAAGGCACCACAAAACTTGTTCTACCTGCTTTCTGGGCTGAGATGGGGAATCGCTGAATTTTGGACTCGGCTGGTGACAAAATGTTCCAAACACACCCCATGCACAACTCCACCGGGGAAGGTGCCAGAAACGAGTTCTGTTGGTAGTTTTTACACTACCCCGGTAGGCAGCTGAAAGGCACCACAAAACCGGTTCTACCTGCTTTCTGGGCTGAGATGGGGAATCGCTGAATTTTGGACTCGGCTGGTGACAAAATGTTCCAAACACACCCCATGCACAACTCCACCGGGGAAGGTGCCAGAAACGAGTTCTGTTGGTAGTTTTTACACTACCCCGGTAGGCAGCTGAAAGGCACCACAAAACTTGTTCTACCTGCTTTCTGGGCTGAGATGGGGAATCGCTGAATTTTGGACTCGGCTGGTGACAAAATGTTCCAAACACACCCCATGCACAACTCCACCGGGGAAGGTGCCAGAAACGAGTTCTTTTGGTAGTTTTTACACTACCCCGGTAGGCAGCTGAAAGGCACCACAAAAGTTTTTCTACCTGCTTTCTCGGCTGAGATGGGGAATCGCTGAATTTTGGACTCGGCTGGTGACAAAATGTTCCAAACACACCCCATGCACAACTCCACCGGGGAAGGTGCCAGAAACGAGTTCTGTTGGTAGTTTTTACACTACCCCGGTAGGCAGCTGAAAGGCACCACAAAACTTGTTCTACCTGCTTTCTGGGCTGAGATGGGGAATCACTGAATTTTGGACTCGGCTGGTGACAAAATGTTCCAAACACACCCCATGCACAACTCCACCGGGGAAGGTGCCAGAATCGAGTTCCGTTGGTAGTTTTTACACTACCCCGGTAGGCAAGAGAAAGGCACCACAAAACTTGTTCTACCTGCTTTCTGGGCTGAGATGGGGAATCGCTGAATTTTGGACTCGGCTGGTAACAAAATGTTCCAAACACACCCCATGCACAACTCCACCGGGGAAGGTGCCAGAAACGAGTTCTGTTGGTAGTTTTTACACTACCCCGGTAGGCAGCTGAAAGGCACCACAAAACTTGTTCTACCTGCTTTCTGGGCTGAGATGGGGAATCGCTGAATTTTGGACTCGGCTGGTGACAAAATGTTCCAAACACACCCCATGCACAACTCCACCGGGGAAGGTGCCAGAAACGAGTTCTGTTGGTAGTTTTTACACTACCCCGGTAGGCAGCTGAAAGGCACCACAAAACTTGTTCTACCTGCTTTCTGGGCTGAGATGGGGAATCGCTGAATTTTGGACTCGGCTGGTGACAAAATGTTCCAAACACACCCCATGCACAACTCCACCGGGGAAGGTGCCAGAATCGAGTTCCGTTGGTAGTTTTTACACTACCCCGGTAGGCAAGAGAAAGGCACCACAAAACTTGTTCTACCTGCTTTCTGGGCTGAGATGGGGAACGGCTGAATTTTGGACTCGGCTGGTAACAAAATGTTCCAAACACACCCCATGCACAACTCCACCGGGGAAGGTGCCAGAAACGAGTTCTGTTGGTAGTTTTTACACTACCCCGGTAGGCAGCTGAAAGGCACCACAAAACTTGTTCTACCTGCTTTCTGGGCTGAGATGGGGAATCGCTGAATTTTGGACTCGGCTGGTGACAAAATGTTCCAAACACACCCCATGCACAACTCCACCGGGGAAGGTGCCAGAAACGAGTTCTGTTGGTAGTTTTTACACTACCCCGGTAGGCAGCTGAAAGGCACCACAAAACTTGTTCTACCTGCTTTCTGGGCTGAGATGGGGAATCGCTGAATTTTGGACTCGGCTGGTGACAAAATGTTCCAAACACACCCCATGCACACCTCCACCGGGGAAGGTGCCAGAAACGAGTTCTGTTGGTAGTTTTTACACTACCCCGGTAGGCAGCTGAAAGGCACCACAAAACTTGTTCTACCTGCTTTCTGGGCTGAGATGGGGAATCGCTGAATTTTGGACTCGGCTGGTGACAAAATGTTCCAAACACACCCCATGCACAACTCCACCGGGGAAGGTGCCAGAAACGAGTTCCGTTGGTAGTTTTTACACTACCCCGGTAGGCAAGAGAAAGGCACCACAAAACTTGTTCTACCTGCTTTCTGGGCTGAGATGGGGAATCGCTGAATTTTGGACTCGGCTGGTAACAAAATGTTCCAAACACACCCCATGCACAACTCCACCGGGGAAGGTGCCAGAAACGAGTTCTGTTGGTAGTTTTTACACTACCCCGGTAGGCAGCTGAAAGGCACCACAAAACTTGTTCTACCTGCTTTCTGGGCTGAGATGGGGAATCGCTGAATTTTGGACTCGGCTGGTGACAAAATGTTCCAAACACACCCCATGCACAACTCCACCGGGGAAGGTGCCAGAAACGAGTTCTGTTGGTAGTTTTTACACTACCCCGGTAGGCAGCTGAAAGGCACCACAAAACTTGTTCTACCTGCTTTCTGGGCTGAGATGGGGAATCACTGAATTTTGGACTCGGCTGGTGACAAAATGTTCCAAACACACCCCATGCACAACTCCACCGGGGAAGGTGCCAGAATCGAGTTCCGTTGGTAGTTTTTACACTACCCCGGTAGGCAAGAGAAAGGCACCACAAAACTTGTTCTACCTGCTTTCTGGGCTGAGATGGGGAACGGCTGAATTTTGGACTCGGCTGGTAACAAAATGTTCCAAACACACCCCATGCACAACTCCACCGGGGAAGGTGCCAGAAACGAGTTCTGTTGGTAGTTTTTACACTACCCCGGTAGGCAGCTGAAAGGCACCACAAAACTTGTTCTACCTGCTTTCTGGGCTGAGATGGGGAATCGCTGAATTTTGGACTCGGCTGGTGACAAAATGTTCCAAACACACCCCATGCACAACTCCACCGGGGAAGGTGCCAGAAACGAGTTCTGTTGGTAGTTTTTACACTACCCCGGTAGGCAGCTGAAAGGCACCACAAAACTTGTTCTACCTGCTTTCTGGGCTGAGATGGGGAATCGCTGAATTTTGGACTCGGCTGGTGACAAAATGTTCCAAACACACCCCATGCACACCTCCACCGGGGAAGGTGCCAGAAACGAGTTCTGTTGGTAGTTTTTACACTACCCCGGTAGGCAGCTGAAAGGCACCACAAAACTTGTTCTACCTGCTTTCTGGGCTGAGATGGGGAATCGCTGAATTTTGGACTCGGCTGGTGACAAAATGTTCCAAACACACCCCATGCACAACTCCACCGGGGAAGGTGCCAGAATCGAGTTCCGTTGGTAGTTTTTACACTACCCCGGTAGGCAAGAGAAAGGCACCACAAAACTTGTTCTACCTGCTTTCTGGGCTGAGATGGGGAATCGCTGAATTTTGGACTCGGCTGGTGACAAAATGTTCCAAACACACCCCATGCACAACTCCACCGGGGAAGGTGCCAGAAACGAGTTCTGTTGGTAGTTTTTACACTACCCCGGTAGGCAGCTGAAAGGCACCACAAAACTTGTTCTACCTGCTTTCTGGGCTGAGATGGGGAATCGCTGAATTTTGGACTCGGCTGGTGACAAAATGTTCCAAACACACCCCATGCACAACTCCACCGGGGAAGGTGCCAGAAAGGAGTTCTGTTGGTAGTTTTTACACTACCCCGGTAGGCAGCTGAAAGGCACCACAAAACTTGTTCTACCTGCTTTCTGGGCTGAGATGGGGAATCGCTGAATTTTGGACTCGGCTGGTGACAAAATGTTCCAAACACACCCCATGCACAACTCCACCGGGGAAGGTGCCAGAAACGAGTTCTGTTGGTAGTTTTTACACTACCCCGGTAGGCAAGAGAAAGGCACCACAAAACTTGTTGTACCTGCTTTCTGGGCTGAGATGGAGAATCGCTGAATTTTGGACTCGGCTGGTGACAAAATGTTCCAAACACACCCCATGCACACCTCCACCGGGGAAGGTGCCAGAAACGAGTTCTGTTGGTACTTTTTACACTACCCCGGTAGGCAGCTGAAAGGCACCACAAAACTTGTTCTACCTGCTTTCTGGGCTGAGATGGGGAATCGCTGAATTTTGGACTCGGCTGGTGACAAAATGTTCCAAACACACCCCATGCACAACTCCACCGGGGAAGGTGCCAGAAAGGAGTTCTGTTGGTAGTTTTTACACTACCCCGGTAGGCAGCTGAAAGGCACCACAAAACTTGTTCTACCTGCTTTCTGGGCTGAGATGGGGAATCACTGAATTTTGGACTCGGCTGGTGACAAAATGTTCCAAACACACCCCATGCACACCTCCACCGGGGAAGGTGCCAGAAACGAGTTCTGTTGGTAGTTTTTACACTACCCCGGTAGGCAGCTGAAAGGCACCACAAAACTTGTTCTACCTGCTTTCTGGGCTGAGATGGGGAATCGCTGAATTTTGGACTCGGCTGGTGACAAAATGTTCCAAACACACCCCATGCACAACTCCACCGGGGAAGGTGCCAGAAACGAGTTCTGTTGGTAGTTTTTACACTACCCCGGTAGGCAGCTGAAAGGCACCACAAAACCGGTTCTACCTGCTTTCTGGGCTGAGATGGGGAATCGCTGAATTTTGGACTCGGCTGGTGACAAAATGTTCCAAACACACCCCATGCACAACTCCACCGGGGAAGGTGCCAGAAACGAGTTCTGTTGGTAGTTTTTACACTACCCCGGTAGGCAGCTGAAAGGCACCACAAAACTTGTTCTACCTGCTTTCTGGGCTGAGATGGGGAATCGCTGAATTTTGGACTTGGCTGGTGACAAAATGTTCCAAACACACCCCATGCACAACTCCACCGGGGAAGGTGCCAGAAACGAGTTCTTTTGGTAGTTTTTACACTACCCCGGTAGGCAGCTGAAAGGCACCACAAAAGTTTTTCTACCTGCTTTCTCGGCTGAGATGGGGAATCGCTGAATTTTGGACTCGGCTGGTGACAAAATGTTCCAAACACACCCCATGCACAACTCCACCGGGGAAGGTGCCAGAAACGAGTTCTGTTGGTAGTTTTTACACTACCCCGGTAGGCAGCTGAAAGGCACCACAAAACTTGTTCTACCTGCTTTCTGGGCTGAGATGGGGAATCACTGAATTTTGGACTCGGCTGGTGACAAAATGTTCCAAACACACCCCATGCACAACTCCACCGGGGAAGGTGCCAGAATCGAGTTCCGTTGGTAGTTTTTACACTACCCCGGTAGGCAAGAGAAAGGCACCACAAAACTTGTTCTACCTGCTTTCTGGGCTGAGATGGGGAATCGCTGAATTTTGGACTCGGCTGGTAACAAAATGTTCCAAACACACCCCATGCACAACTCCACCGGGGAAGGTGCCAGAAACGAGTTCTGTTGGTAGTTTTTACACTACCCCGGTAGGCAGCTGAAAGGCACCACAAAACTTGTTCTACCTGCTTTCTGGGCTGAGATGGGGAATCGCTGAATTTTGGACTCGGCTGGTGACAAAATGTTCCAAACACACCCCATGCACAACTCCACCGGGGAAGGTGCCAGAAACGAGTTCTGTTGGTAGTTTTTACACTACCCCGGTAGGCAGCTGAAAGGCACCACAAAACTTGTTCTACCTGCTTTCTGGGCTGAGATGGGGAATCGCTGAATTTTGGACTCGGCTGGTGACAAAATGTTCCAAACACACCCCATGCACAACTCCACCGGGGAAGGTGCCAGAATCGAGTTCCGTTGGTAGTTTTTACACTACCCCGGTAGGCAAGAGAAAGGCACCACAAAACTTGTTCTACCTGCTTTCTGGGCTGAGATGGGGAACGGCTGAATTTTGGACTCGGCTGGTAACAAAATGTTCCAAACACACCCCATGCACAACTCCACCGGGGAAGGTGCCAGAAACGAGTTCTGTTGGTAGTTTTTACACTACCCCGGTAGGCAGCTGAAAGGCACCACAAAACTTGTTCTACCTGCTTTCTGGGCTGAGATGGGGAATCGCTGAATTTTGGACTCGGCTGGTGACAAAATGTTCCAAACACACCCCATGCACAACTCCACCGGGGAAGGTGCCAGAAACGAGTTCTGTTGGTAGTTTTTACACTACCCCGGTAGGCAGCTGAAAGGCACCACAAAACTTGTTCTACCTGCTTTCTGGGCTGAGATGGGGAATCGCTGAATTTTGGACTCGGCTGGTGACAAAATGTTCCAAACACACCCCATGCACACCTCCACCGGGGAAGGTGCCAGAAACGAGTTCTGTTGGTAGTTTTTACACTACCCCGGTAGGCAGCTGAAAGGCACCACAAAACTTGTTCTACCTGCTTTCTGGGCTGAGATGGGGAATCGCTGAATTTTGGACTCGGCTGGTGACAAAATGTTCCAAACACACCCCATGCACAACTCCACCGGGGAAGGTGCCAGAATCGAGTTCCGTTGGTAGTTTTTACACTACCCCGGTAGGCAAGAGAAAGGCACCACAAAACTTGTTCTACCTGCTTTCTGGGCTGAGATGGGGAATCGCTGAATTTTGGACTCGGCTGGTAACAAAATGTTCCAAACACACCCCATGCACAACTCCACCGGGGAAGGTGCCAGAAACGAGTTCTGTTGGTAGTTTTTACACTACCCCGGTAGGCAGCTGAAAGGCACCACAAAACTTGTTCTACCTGCTTTCTGGGCTGAGATGGGGAATCGCTGAATTTTGGACTCGGCTGGTGACAAAATGTTCCAAACACACCCCATGCACAACTCCACCGGGGAAGGTGCCAGAAACGAGTTCTGTTGGTAGTTTTTACACTACCCCGGTAGGCAGCTGAAAGGCACCACAAAACTTGTTCTACCTGCTTTCTGGGCTGAGATGGGGAATCGCTGAATTTTGGACTCGGCTGGTGACAAAATGTTCCAAACACACCCCATGCACAACTCCACCGGGGAAGGTGCCAGAATCGAGTTCCGTTGGTAGTTTTTACACTACCCCGGTAGGCAGCTGAAAGGCACCACAAAACTTGTTCTACCTGCTTTCTGGGCTGAGATGGGGAACGGCTGAATTTTGGACTCGGCTGGTAACAAAATGTTCCAAACACACCCCATGCACAACTCCACCGGGGAAGGTGCCAGAAACGAGTTCTGTTGGTAGTTTTTACACTACCCCGGTAGGCAGCTGAAAGGCACCACAAAACTTGTTCTACCTGCTTTCTGGGCTGAGATGGGGAATCGCTGAATTTTGGACTCGGCTGGTGACAAAATGTTCCAAACACACCCCATGCACAACTCCACCGGGGAAGGTGCCAGAAACGAGTTCTGTTGGTAGTTTTTACACTACCCCGGTAGGCAGCTGAAAGGCACCACAAAACTTGTTCTACCTGCTTTCTGGGCTGAGATGGGGAATCGCTGAATTTTGGACTCGGCTGGTGACAAAATGTTCCAAACACACCCCATGCACACCTCCACCGGGGAAGGTGCCAGAAACGAGTTCTGTTGGTAGTTTTTACACTACCCCGGTAGGCAGCTGAAAGGCACCACAAAACTTGTTCTACCTGCTTTCTGGGCTGAGATGGGGAATCGCTGAATTTTGGACTCGGCTGGTGACAAAATGTTCCAAACACACCCCATGCACAACTCCACCGGGGAAGGTGCCAGAATCGAGTTCCGTTGGTAGTTTTTACACTACCCCGGTAGGCAAGAGAAAGGCACCACAAAACTTGTTCTACCTGCTTTCTGGGCTGAGATGGGGAATCGCTGAATTTTGGACTCGGCTGGTGACAAAATGTTCCAAACACACCCCATGCACAACTCCACCGGGGAAGGTGCCAGAAACGAGTTCTGTTGGTAGTTTTTACACTACCCCGGTAGGCAGCTGAAAGGCACCACAAAACTTGTTCTACCTGCTTTCTGGGCTGAGATGGGGAATCGCTGAATTTTGGACTCGGCTGGTGACAAAATGTTCCAAACACACCCCATGCACAACTCCACCGGGGAAGGTGCCAGAAAGGAGTTCTGTTGGTAGTTTTTACACTACCCCGGTAGGCAGCTGAAAGGCACCACAAAACTTGTTCTACCTGCTTTCTGGGCTGAGATGGGGAATCGCTGAATTTTGGACTCGGCTGGTGACAAAATGTTCCAAACACACCCCATGCACAACTCCACCGGGGAAGGTGCCAGAAACGAGTTCTGTTGGTAGTTTTTACACTACCCCGGTAGGCAAGAGAAAGGCACCACAAAACTTGTTGTACCTGCTTTCTGGGCTGAGATGGAGAATCGCTGAATTTTGGACTCGGCTGGTGACAAAATGTTCCAAACACACCCCATGCACACCTCCACCGGGGAAGGTGCCAGAAACGAGTTCTGTTGGTAGTTTTTACACTACCCCGGTAGGCAGCTGAAAGGCACCACAAAACTTGTTCTACCTGCTTTCTGGGCTGAGATGGGGAATCGCTGAATTTTGGACTCGGCTGGTGACAAAATGTTCGAAACACACCCCATGCACAACTCCACCGGGGAAGGTGCCAGAAACGAGTTCTGTTGGTAGTTTTTACACTACCCCGGTAGGCAGCTGAAAGGCACCACAAAACTTGTTCTACCTGCTTTCTGGGCTGAGATGGGGAATCGCTGAATTTTGGACTCGGCTGGTGACAAAATGTTCCAAACACACCCCATGCACAACTCCACCGGGGAAGGTGCCAGAAACGAGTTCTGTTGGTAGTTTTTACACTACCCCGGTAGGCAGCTGAAAGGCACCACAAAACTTGTTCTACCTGCTTTCTGGGCTGAGATGGGGAATCGCTGAATTTTGGACTCGGCTGGTGACAAAATGTTCCAAACACACCCCATGCACACCTCCACCGGGGAAGGTGCCAGAAACGAGTTCTGTTGGTAGTTTTTACACTACCCCGGTAGGCAAGAGAAAGGCACCACAA
This sequence comes from Falco cherrug, assembly GCF_023634085.1. Lineage (NCBI taxonomy): Eukaryota > Metazoa > Chordata > Aves > Falconiformes > Falconidae > Falco > Falco cherrug. The sequence continues at coordinate 1,280 of NW_026599432.1, read as the reverse complement.
AACTTGTTCTACCTGCTTTCTGGGCTGAGATGGGGAATCGCTGAATTTTGGACTCGGCTGGTGACAAAATGTTCCAAACACACCCCATGCACAACTCCACCGGGGAAGGTGCCAGAAACGAGTTCTGTTGGTAGTTTTTACACTACCCCGGTAGGCAGCTGAAAGGCACCACAAAACTTGTTCTACCTGCTTTCTGGGCTGAGATGGGGAATCGCTGAATTTTGGACTCGGCTGGTGACAAAATGTTCGAAACACACCCCATGCACAACTCCACCGGGGAAGGTGCCAGAAACGATTTCTGTTGGTAGTTTTTACACTACCCCGGTAGGCAGCTGAAAGGCACCACAAAACTTGTTCTACCTGCTTTCTGGGCTGAGATGGGGAATCGCTGAATTTTGGACTCGGCTGGTGACAAAATGTTCCAAACACACCCCATGCACAACTCCACCGGGGAAGGTGCCAGAATCGAGTTCCGTTGGTAGTTTTTACACTACCCCGGTAGGCAAGAGAAAGGCACCACAAAACTTGTTCTACCTGCTTTCTGGGCTGAGATGGGGAATCGCTGAATTTTGGACTCGGCTGGTGACAAAATGTTCCAAACACACCCCATGCACAACTCCACCGGGGAAGGTGCCAGAAACGAGTTCTGTTGGTAGTTTTTACACTACCCCGGTAGGCAGCTGAAAGGCACCACAAAACTTGTTCTACCTGCTTTCTGGGCTGAGATGGGGAATCGCTGAATTTTCGACTCGGCTGGTGACAAAATGTTCCAAACACACCCCATGCACAACTCCACCGGGGAAGGTGCCAGAAACGAGTTCTGTTGGTAGTTTTTACACTACCCCGGTAGGCAGCTGAAAGGCACCACAAAACTTGTTCTACCTGCTTTCTGGGCTGAGATGGGGAATCACTGAATTTTGGACTCGGCTGGTGACAAAATGTTCCAAACACACCCCATGCACAACTCCACCGGGGAAGGTGCCAGAATCGAGTTCCGTTGGTAGTTTTTACACTACCCCGGTAGGCAGCTGAAAGGCACCACAAAACTTGTTCTACCTGCTTTCTGGGCTGAGATGGGGAATCGCTGAATTTTGGACTCGGCTGGTGACAAAATGTTCCAAACACACCCCATGCACAACTCCACCGGGGAAGGTGCCAGAAACGAGTTCTGTTGGTAGTTTTTACACTACCCCGGTAGGCAGCTGAAAGGCACCACAAAACTTGTTCTACCTGCTTTCTGGGCTGAGATGGGGAATCGCTGAATTTTGGACTCGGCTGCT
>NW_026599431.1:0-45009 GCF_023634085.1 Falco cherrug | reverse complement strand
GGAAGGTGCCAGACAGGAGTTCTCCTGGTAGTTTTTACATTGCTCCGGTAGGCATCTGAAAGATACCACAAAAGATGTTCTACCTGCTTTCTGGGCTGAGATGGGGAAACGCTGAATTTTGGACTCGGCCGTTGACAAAATGTTCCAAACACACCCCCCCTGCACAACTCCACCGGGGAAGGTGCCAGACAGGAGTTCTCCTGGTAGTTTTTACATTGCTCCGGTAGGCATCTGAAAGACACCACAAAAGTTGTTCTACCTGCTTTCTGGGCTGAGATGGGGAACCGCTGAATTTTGGACTCGGCCGTTGACAAAATGTTCCAAACACACCCCATGCACAACTCCACCGGGGAAGGTGCCAGACAGGAGTTCTCCTGGTAGTTTTTACACTACTTTGGTAGGCATCTGAAAGACACCACAGAAGTTGTTCTACCCTGCTTTCTGGGCTGAGATGGGGAACCGCTGAATTTTGGACTCGGCTGGTGACAAAATGTTCCAAACACACCCCATGCACAACTCCACCGGGGAAGGTGCCAGACAGGAGTTCTCTTGGTAGTTTTTACACTACCTTGGTAGGCAGCTGAAAGGCACCACAAAAGTTGTTCTTCCTGCTTTCTGGGCTGAGATGGGGAACCGCTGAATTTTGGACTCGGCGGTGACAAAATGTTCCACAGACACCCCATGCACAACTCCACCGGGGAAGGTGCCAGGAACGAATTCTGTTGTTAGTTTTTACACTACCTTGGTAGGCAGCTGAAAGGCACAAGAAAAGTTGTTCTACCTGCTTCTGGGCTGAGATGGGGAACCGCTGAATTTTGGAGTCGGCTGGTGACAAAATGTTCCAAAAACACCCCATGCACAACTCCACCGGGGAAGGTGCCAGACAGGAGTTCTCTTGGTAGTTTTTACACTACCTTGGTAGGCATCTGAAAGACACCACAAAAGTTGTTGTACCTGCTTTCTGGGCTGAGATGGGGAATCGCTGAATTTTGGACTCGGCCGGTGACAAAATGTTCCAAACACACCCCATGCACAACTCCACCGGGGAAGGTGCCAGACAGGAGTTCTCCTGGTAGTTTTTACACTACCTTGGTAGGCATCTGAAAGACACCACAGAAGTTGTTCTACCTGCTTTGTGGGCTGAGATGGGGAAACGCTGAATTTTGGACTCGGCTGGTGACAAAATGTTCCAAACACACCCCATGCACAACTCCACCGGGGAAGGTGCCAGACAGGAGTTCTCTTGATAGTTTTTACACTACCTTGGTAGGCAGCTGAAAGGCACAAGAAAAGTTGTTGTACCTGCTTTGTGGGCTGAGATGGGGAACCGCTGAATTTTGGAGTCGGCCATTGACAAAATGTTCCAAACACACCCCATGCACAACTCCACCGGGGAAAGGTGCCAGACAGGAGTTCTCCTGGTAGTTTTTACACTACCTTGGTAGGCATCTGAAAGACACCAACAAAAGTTGTTCTACCTGCTTTCTGGGCTGAGATGGGGAATCGCTGAATTTTGGACTCGGCCGGTGACAAAATGTTCCAAACACACCCCATGCACAACTCCACCGGGGAAGGTGCCAGGAACGAATTCTGTTGGTAGTTTTTACACTACCTTGGTAGGCAGCTGAAAGGCACAAGAAAAGTTGTTGTACCTGCTTTGTGGGCTGAGATGGGGAACCGCTGAATTTTGGAGTCGGCCGTTGACAAAATGTTCCAAACACACCCCATGCACAACTCCACCGGGGAAGGTGCCAGACAGGAGTTCTCCTGGTAGTTTTTACATTGCTCCGGTAGGCATCTGAAAGATACCACAAAAGATGTTCTACCTGCTTTCTGGGCTGAGATGGGGAAACGCTGAATTTTGGACTCGGCCGGTGACAAAATGTTCCAAACACACCCCCTGCACAACGCCACCAGGGGAAGGTGCCAGACAGGAGTTCTCCTGGTAGTTTTTACATTGCTCCGGTAGGCATCTGAAAGACACCACAAAAGTTGTTCTAACCTGCTTTCTGGGCTGAGATGGGGAACCGCTGAATTTTGGACTCGGCCGTTGACAAAAGGTTCCAAACACACCCCATGCACAACTCCACCGGGGAAGGTGCCAGACAGGAGTTCTCCTGGTAGTTTTTACACTACCTTGGTAGGCATCTGAAAGACACCACAGAAGTTGTTCTACCTGCTTTCTGGGCTGAGATGGGGAAACGCTGAATTTTGGACTCGGCTGGTGGCAAAATGTTCCAAACACACCCCATGCACAACTCCACCGGGGAAGGTGCCAGGAACGAATTCTGTTGGTAGTTTTTACACTACCTTGGTAGGCAGCTGAAAGGCACAAGAAAAGTTGTTGTACCTGCTTTGTGGGCTGAGATGGGGAACCGCTGAATTTTGGAGTCGGCCGTTGACAAAATGTTCCAAACACACCCCATGCACAACTCCACCGGGGAAGGTGCCAGACAGGAGTTCTCCTGGTAGTTTTTACATTGCTCCGGTAGGCATCTGAAAGATACCACAAAAGTTGTTCTACCTGCTTTCTGGGCTGAGATGGGGAACCGCTGAATTTTGGACTCGGCCGGTGACAAAATGTTCCACAGACACCCCATGCACAACTCCACCGGGGAAGGTGCCAGGAACGAATTCTGTTGTTAGTTTTTACACTACCTTGGTAGGCAGCTGAAAGGCACAAGAAAAGTTGTTGTACCTGCTTTGTGGGCTGAGATGGGGAACCGCTGAATTTTGGAGTCGGCTGGTGACAAAATGTTCCAAACACACCCCATGCACAACTCCACCGGGGAAGGTGCCAGACAGGAGTTCTCCTGGTAGTTTTTACATTGCTCCGGTAGGCATCTGAAAGACACCACAAAAGTTGTTCTACCTGCTTTCTGGGCTGAGATGGGGAACCGCTGAAGTTTGGAGTCGGCCGTTGACAAAATGTTCCAAACACACCCCATGCACAACTCCACCGGGGAAGGTGCCAGACAGGAGTTCTCTTGGTAGTTTTTACACTACCTTGGTAGGCAGCTGAAAGGCACCACAAAAGTTGTTCTTCCTGCTTTCTGGGCTGAGATGGGGAACCGCTGAATTTTGGACTCGGCCGGTGACAAAATGTTCCAAACACACCCCATGCACAACTCCACCGGGGAAGGTGCCAGACAGGAGTTCTCTTAGTAGTTTTTACACTACCTTGGTAGGCAACTGAAAGACACCACAAAAGTTGTTCTACCTGCTTTCTGGGCTGAGATGGGGAAACGCTGAATTTTGGACTCGGCTGGTGACAAAATGTTCCAAACACACCCCATGCACAACTCCACCGTGGAAGGTGCCAGACAGGAGTTCTCTTGATAGTTTTTACACTACCTTGGTAGGCAGCTGAAAGGCACAAGAAAAGTTGTTGTACCTGCTTTGTGGGCTGAGATGGGGAACCGCTGAATTTTGGAGTCGGCCATTGACAAAATGTTCCAAACACACCCCATGCACAACTCCACCGGGGAAGGTGCCAGACAGGAGTTCTCCTGGTAGTTTTTACACTACCTTGGTAGGCATCTGAAAGACACCACAAAAGTTGTTCTACCTGCTTTCTGGGCTGAGATGGGGAATCGCTGAATTTTGGACTCGGCCGGTGACAAAATGTTCCAAACACACCCCATGCACAACTCCACCGGGGAAGGTGCCAGACAGGAGTTCTCTTAGTAGTTTTTACACTACCTTGGTAGGCATCTGAAAGACACCACAAAAGTTGTTCTACCTGCTTTCTGGGCTGAGATGGGGAAACGCTGAATTTTGGACTCGGCTGGTGACAAAATGTTCCAAACACACCCCATGCACAACTCCACCGGGGAAGGTGCCAGACAGGAGTTCTCTTGATAGTTTTTACACTACCTTGGTAGGCAGCTGAAAGGCACAAGAAAAGTTGTTGTACCTGCTTTGTGGGCTGAGATGGGGAACCGCTGAATTTTGGACTCGGCCGTTGACAAAATGTTCCAAACACACCCCATGCACAACTCCACCGGGGAAGGTGCCAGACAGGAGTTCTCCTGGTAGTTTTTACATTGCTCCGGTAGGCATCTGAAAGATACCACAAAAGATGTTCTACCTGCTTTCTGGGCTGAGATGGGGAACCGCTGAATTTTGGAGTCGGCCGGTGACAAAATGTTCCAAACACACCCCATGCACAACTCCACCGGGGAAGGTGCCAGACAGGAGTTCTCCTGGTAGTTTTTACATTGCTCCGGTAGGCATCTGAAAGACACCACAAAAGTTGTTCTACCTGCTTTCTGGGCTGAGATGGGGAACCGCTGAATTTTGGACTCGGCCGTTGACAAAATGTTCCAAACACACCCCATGCACAACTCCACCGGGGAAGGTGCCAGACAGGAGTTCTCCTGGTAGTTTTTACATTGCTCCGGTAGGCATCTGAAAGACACCACAGAAGTTGTTCTACCTGCTTTCTGGGCTGAGATGGGGAATCGCTGAATTTTGGACTCGGCCGTTGACAAAATGTTCCAAACACACCCCATGCACAACTCCACCGGGGAAGGTGCCAGACAGGAGTTCTCCTGGTAGTTTTTACACTACCTTGGTAGGCATCTGAAAGACACCACAAAAGTTGTTCTACCTGCTTTCTGGGCTGAGATGGGGAAACGCTGAATTTTGGACTCGGCCGGTGACAAAATGTTCAAAACACACCCCATGCACAACTCCACCACGGAAGGTGCCAGACAGGAGTTCTCCTGGTAGTTTTTACACTACCTTGGTAGGCATTTGAAAGACACCACAAAAGTTGTTCTACCTGCTTTCTGGGCTGAGATGGGGAACCGCTGAATTTTGGAGTCGGCCGGTGACAAAATGTTCAAAACACACCCCATGCACAACTCCACCACGGAAGGTGCCAGACAGGAGTTCTCCTGGTAGTTTTTACACTACCTTGGTAGGCATTTGAAAGACACCACAAAAGTTGTTGTACCTGCTTTCTGGGCTGAGATGGGGAACCGCTGAATTTTGGAGTCGGCTGGTGACAAAATGTTCCAAACACACCCCATGCACAACTCCACCACGGAAGGTGCCAGACAGGAGTTCTCTTGGTAGTTTTTACACTACCTTGGTAGGCATCTGAAAGATACCACAAAAGTTGTTCTACCTGCTTTGTGGGCTGAGATGGGGAACCGCTGAATTTTGGACTCGGCCGGTGACAAAATGTTCCAAACACACCCCCTGCACAACTCCACCGGGGAAGGTGCCAGACAGGAGTTCTCCTGGTAGTTTTTACATTGCTCCGGTAGGCATCTGAAAGACACCACAAAAGTTGTTCTTCCTGCTTTGTGGGCTGAGATGGGGAACCGCTGAATTTTGGAGTCGGCCGGTGACAAAATGTTCCAAACACACCCCATGCACAACTCCACCGGGGAAGGTGCCAGACAGGAGTTCTCCTGGTAGTTTTTACACTACCTTGGTAGGCATCTGAAAGGCACCACAAAAGTTGTTCTACCTGCTTTCTGGGCTGAGATGGGGAACCGCTGAATTTTGGAGTCGGCCGGTGACAAAATGTTCAAAACACACCCCATGCACAACTCCACCGGGGAAGGTGCCAGACAGGAGTTCTCCTGGTAGTTTCTACACTACCTTGGTAGGCATTTGAAAGGCACCACAAAAGTTGTTCTACCTGCTTTCTGGGCTGAGATGGGGAACCGCTGAATTTTGGACTCGGCTGGTGACAAAATGTTCCAAACACACCCCATGCACAACTCCACCGGGGAAGGTGCCAGGAACGAATTCTGTTGGTAGTTTTTACACTACCTTGGTAGGCAGCTGAAAGGCACCACAAAAGTTGTTCTACCTGCTTTCTGGGCTGAGATGGGGAACCGCTGAATTTTGGAGTCGGCCATTGACAAAATGTTCCAAACACACCCCATGCACAACTCCACCGGGGAAGGTGCCAGACAGGAGTTCTCCTGGTAGTTTTTACACTACTTTGGTAGGCATCTGAAAGACACCACAGAAGTTGTTCTACCTGCTTTCTGGGCTGAGATGGGGAACCGCTGAATTTTGGACTCGGCTGGTGACAAAATGTTCCAAACACACCCCATGCACAACTCCACCGGGGAAGGTGCCAGACAGGAGTTCTCTTGGTAGTTTTTACACTACCTTGGTAGGCAGCTGAAAGGCACCACAAAAGTTGTTCTTCCTGCTTTCTGGGCTGAGATGGGGAACCGCTGAATTTTGGACTCGGCCGGTGACAAAATGTTCCACAGACACCCCATGCACAACTCCACCGGGGAAGGTGCCAGGAACGAATTCTGTTGTTAGTTTTTACACTACCTTGGTAGGCAGCTGAAAGGCACAAGAAAAGTTGTTCTACCTGCTTTCTGGGCTGAGATGGGGAACCGCTGAATTTTGGAGTCGGCTGGTGACAAAATGTTCCAAAAACACCCCATGCACAACTCCACCGGGGAAGGTGCCAGACAGGAGTTCTCTTGGTAGTTTTTACACTACCTTGGTAGGCATCTGAAAGACACCACAAAAGTTGTTCTACCTGCTTTCTGGGCTGAGATGGGGAATCGCTGAATTTTGGAGTCGGCCGGTGACAAAATGTTCCAAACACACCCCATGCACAACTCCACCGGGGAAGGTGCCAGACAGGAGTTCTCTTAGTAGTTTTTACACTACCTTGGTAGGCATCTGAAAGACACCACAAAAGTTGTTCTACCTGCTTTCTGGGCTGAGATGGGGAATCGCTGAATTTTGGAGTCGGCCGGTGACAAAATGTTCCAAACACACCCCATGCACAACTCCACCGGGGAAGGTGCCAGACAGGAGTTCTCTTGATAGTTTTTACACTACCTTGGTAGGCAGCTGAAAGGCACCACAAAAGTTGTTCTACCTGCTTTCTGGGCTGAGATGGGGAACCGCTGAATTTTGGAGTCGGCCATTGACAAAATGTTCCAAACACACCCCATGCACAACTCCACCGGGGAAGGTGCCAGACAGGAGTTCTCCTGGTAGTTTTTACACTACCTTGGTAGGCATCTGAAAGACACCACAAAAGTTGTTCTTCCTGCTTTGTGGGCTGAGATGGGGAACCGCTGAATTTTGGAGTCGGCCGGTGACAAAATGTTCCAAACACACCCCATGCACAACTCCACCGGGGAAGGTGCCAGACAGGAGTTCTCTTAGTAGTTTTTACACTACCTTGGTAGGCATCTGAAAGGCACCACAAAAGTTGTTCTACCTGCTTTCTGGGCTGAGATGGGGAACCGCTGAATTTTGGACTCGGCCGGTGACAAAATGTTCAAAACACACCCCATGCACAACTCCACCGGGGAAGGTGCCAGACAGGAGTTCTCCTGGTAGTTTCTACACTACCTTGGTAGGCATTTGAAAGGCACCACAAAAGTTGTTCTACCTGCTTTCTGGGCTGAGATGGGGAACCGCTGAATTTTGGACTCGGCTGGTGACAAAATGTTCCAAACACACCCCATGCACAACTCCACCGGGGAAGGTGCCAGGAACGAATTCTGTTGGTAGTTTTTACACTACCTTGGTAGGCAGCTGAAAGGCACCACAAAAGTTGTTCTACCTGCTTTCTGGGCTGAGATGGGGAACCGCTGAATTTTGGAGTCGGCCGTTGACAAAATGTTCCAAACACACCCCATGCACAACTCCACCGGGGAAGGTGCCAGACAGGAGTTCTCCTGGTAGTTTTTACATTGCTCCGGTAGGCATCTGAAAGATACCACAAAAGATGTTCTACCTGCTTTCTGGGCTGAGATGGGGAACCGCTGAATTTTGGACTCGGCCGTTGACAAAATGTTCCAAACACACCCCCTGCACAACTCCACCGGGGAAGGTGCCAGACAGGAGTTCTCCTGGTAGTTTTTACATTGCTCCGGTAGGCATCTGAAAGACACCACAAAAGTTGTTCTACCTGCTTTCTGGGCTGAGATGGGGAACCGCTGAATTTTGGACTCGGCCGTTGACAAAATGTTCCAAACACACCCCATGCACAACTCCACCGGGGAAGGTGCCAGACAGGAGTTCTCCTGGTAGTTTTTACACTACTTTGGTAGGCATCTGAAAGACACCACAGAAGTTGTTCTACCTGCTTTCTGGGCTGAGATGGGGAACCGCTGAATTTTGGACTCGGCTGGTGACAAAATGTTCCAAACACACCCCATGCACAACTCCACCACGGAAGGTGCCAGACAGGAGTTCTCTTGGTAGTTTTTACACTACCTTGGTAGGCAGCTGAAAGGCACCACAAAAGTTGTTCTTCCTGCTTTCTGGGCTGAGATGGGGAACCGCTGAATTTTGGACTCGGCCGGTGACAAAATGTTCCACAGACACCCCATGCACAACTCCACCGGGGAAGGTGCCAGGAACGAATTCTGTTGTTAGTTTTTACACTACCTTGGTAGGCAGCTGAAAGGCACAAGAAAAGTTGTTGTACCTGCTTTGTGGGCTGAGATGGGGAACCGCTGAATTTTGGAGTCGGCCATTGACAAAATGTTCCAAACACACCCCATGCACAACTCCACCGGGGAAGGTGCCAGACAGGAGTTCTCCTGGTAGTTTTTACACTACCTTGGTAGGCATCTGAAAGACACCACAAAAGTTGTTCTACCTGCTTTCTGGGCTGAGATGGGGAATCGCTGAATTTTGGACTCGGCCGGTGACAAAATGTTCCAAACACAACCCCATGCACAACTCCACCGGGGAAGGTGCCAGGAACGAATTCTGTTGGTAGTTTTTACACTACCTTGGTAGGCAGCTGAAAGGCACAAGAAAAGTTGTTGTACCTGCTTTGTGGGCTGAGATGGGGAACCGCTGAATTTTGGAGTCGGCCGTTGACAAAATGTTCCACAGACACCCCCTGCACAACTCCACCGGGGAAGGTGCCAGACAGGAGTTCTCCTGGTAGTTTTTACATTGCTCCGGTAGGCATCTGAAAGACACCACAAAAGTTGTTCTACCTGCTTTCTGGGCTGAGATGGGGAATCGCTGAATTTTGGACTCGGCCGGTGACAAAATGTTCCAAACACACCCCATGCACAACTCCACCGGGGAAGGTGCCAGAGAGGAGTTCTCTTGGTAGTTTTTACACTACCTTGGTAGGCAGCTGAAAGACACCACAAAAGTTGTTCTACCTGCTTTCTGGGCTGAGATGGGGAACCGCTGAATTTTGGAGTCGGCTGGTGACAAAATGTTCCAAACACACCCCATGTACAACTCCACCGGGGAAGGTGCCAGACAGGAGTTCTCCTGGTAGTTTTTACATTGCTCCGGTAGGCATCTGAAAGACACCACAAAAGTTGTTCTACCTGCTTTCTGGGCTGAGATGGGGAACAGCTGAATTTTGGAGTCGGCCGTTGACAAAATGTTCCAAACACACCCCATGCACAACTCCACCGGGGAAGGTGCCAGACAGGAGTTCTCTTGGTAGTTTTTACACTACCTTGGTAGGCAGCTGAAAGGCACCACAAAAGTTGTTCTACCTGCTTTCTGGGCTGAGATGGGGAACCGCTGAATTTTGGACTCGGCCATTGACAAAATGTTCCAAACACACCCCATGCACAACTCCACCGGGGAAGGTGCCAGACAGGAGTTCTCCTGGTAGTTTTTACACTACCTTGGTAGGCATCTGAAAGACACCACAAAAGTTGTTCTACCTGCTTTCTGGGCTGAGATGGGGAATCGCTGAATTTTGGACTCGGCCGGTGACAAAATGTTCCAAACACACCCCATGCACAACTCCACCGGGGAAGGTGCCAGACAGGAGTTCTCTTAGTAGTTTTTACACTACCTTGGTAGGCATCTGAAAGACACCACAAAAGTTGTTCTACCTGCTTTCTGGGCTGAGATGGGGAAACGCTGAATTTTGGAGTCGGCTGGTGACAAAATGTTCCAAACACACCCCATGCACAACTCCACCGGGGAAGGTGCCAGACAGGAGTTCTCTTGATAGTTTTTACACTACCTTGGTAGGCAGCTGAAAGGCACAAGAAAAGTTGTTGTACCTGCTTTGTGGGCTGAGATGGGGAACCGCTGAATTTTGGAGTCGGCCGTTGACAAAATGTTCCAAACACACCCCATGCACAACTCCACCGGGGAAGGTGCCAGACAGGAGTTCTCCTGGTAGTTTTTACATTGCTCCGGTAGGCATCTGAAAGATACCACAAAAGATGTTCTACCTGCTTTCTGGGCTGAGATGGGGAACCGCTGAATTTTGGAGTCGGCCGTTGACAAAATGTTCCAAACACACCCCATGCACAACTCCACCGGGGAAGGTGCCAGACAGAGTTCTCCTGGTAGTTTTTACATTGCTCCGGTAGGCATCTGAAAGATACCACAAAAGATGTTCTACCTGCTTTCTGGGCTGAGATGGGGAACCGCTGAATTTTGGACTCGGCCGGTGACAAAATGTTCCAAACACACCCCATGCACAACTCCACCGGGGAAGGTGCCAGACAGGAGTTCTCCTGGTAGTTTTTACATTGCTCCGGTAGGCATCTGAAAGACACCACAAAAGATGTTCTACCTGCTTTCTGGGCTGAGATGGGGAACCGCTGAATTTTGGACTCGGCCGGTGACAAAATGTTCCAAACACACCCATGCACAACTCCACCACGGAAGGTGCCAGACAGGAGTTCTCCTGGTAGTTTTTACATTGCTCCGGTAGGCATCTGAAAGACACCACAGAAGTTGTTCTACCTGCTTTCTGGGCTGAGATGGGGAATCGCTGAATTTTGGACTCGGCCGGTGACAAAATGTTCCAAACACACCCCATGCACAACTCCACCGGGGAAGGTGCCAGACAGGAGTTCTCCTGGTAGTTTTTACACTACCTTGGTAGGCATCTGAAAGACACCACAAAAGTTGTTCTACCTGCTTTCTGGGCTGAGATGGGGAAACGCTGAATTTTGGACTCGGCCGGTGACAAAATGTTCAAAAACACACCCCATGCACAACTCCACCGGGGAAGGTGCCAGACAGGAGTTCTCCTGGTAGTTTTTACACTACCTTGGTAGGCATTTGAAAGACACCACAAAAGTTGTTCTACCTGCTTTCTGGGCTGAGATGGGGAACCGCTGAATTTTGGAGTCGGCCGGTGACAAAATGTTCAAAACACACCCCATGCACAACTCCACCACGGAAGGTGCCAGACAGGAGTTCTCCTGGTAGTTTTTACATTGCTCCGGTAGGCATCTGAAAGACACCACAAAAGTTGTTCTACCTGCTTTCTGGGCTGAGATGGGGAACCGCTGAATTTTGGAGTCGGCTGGTGACAAAATGTTCCAAACACACCCCATGCACAACTCCACCACGGAAGGTGCCAGACAGGAGTTCTCTTGGTAGTTTTTACACTACCTTGGTAGGCATCTGAAAGATACCACAAAAGTTGTTCTACCTGCTTTGTGGGCTGAGATGGGGAACCGCTGAATTTTGGACTCGGCCGGTGACAAAATGTTCCAAACACACCCCCTGCACAACTCCACCGGGGAAGGTGCCAGACAGGAGTTCTCCTGGTAGTTTTTACATTGCTCCGGTAGGCATCTGAAAGACACCACAAAAGTTGTTCTTCCTACTTTGTGGGCTGAGATGGGGAACCGCTGAATTTTGGAGTCGGCCGGTGACAAAATGTTCCAAACACACCCCATGCACAACTCCACCGGGGAAGGTGCCAGACAGGAGTTCTCTTAGTAGTTTTTACACTACCTTGGTAGGCATCTGAAAGGCACCACAAAAGTTGTTCTACCTGCTTTCTGGGCTGAGATGGGGAACCGCTGAATTTTGGAGTCGGCCAGTGACAAAATGTTCAAAACACACCCCATGCACAACTCCACCGGGGAAGGTGCCAGACAGGAGTTCTCCTGGTAGTTTCTACACTACCTTGGTAGGCATTTGAAAGGCACCACAAAAGTTGTTCTACCTGCTTTCTGGGCTGAGATGGGGAACCGCTGAATTTTGGACTCGGCTGGTGACAAAATGTTCCAAACACACCCCATGCACAACTCCACCGGGGAAGGTGCCAGGAACGAATTCTGTTGGTAGTTTTTACACTACCTTGGTAGGCAGCTGAAAGGCACCACAAAAGTTGTTCTACCTGCTTTCTGGGCTGAGATGGGGAACCGCTGAATTTTGGAGTCGGCCATTGACAAAATGTTCCAAACACACCCCATGCACAACTCCACCGGGGAAGGTGCCAGACAGGAGTTCTCCTGGTAGTTTTTACATTGCTCCGGTAGGCATCTGAAAGATACCACAAAAGATGTTCTACCTGCTTTCTGGGCTGAGATGGGGAAACGCTGAATTTTGGACTCGGCCGTTGACAAAATGTTCCAAACACACCCCCTGCACAACTCCACCGGGGAAGGTGCCAGACAGGAGTTCTCCTGGTAGTTTTTACATTGCTCCGGTAGGCATCTGAAAGACACCACAAAAGTTGTTCTACCTGCTTTCTGGGCTGAGATGGGGAACCGCTGAATTTTGGACTCGGCCGTTGACAAAATGTTCCAAACACACCCCATGCACAACTCCACCGGGGAAGGTGCCAGACAGGAGTTCTCCTGGTAGTTTTTACACTACTTTGGTAGGCATCTGAAAGACACCACAGAAGTTGTTCTACCTGCTTTCTGGGCTGAGATGGGGAACCGCTGAATTTTGGACTCGGCTGGTGACAAAATGTTCCAAACACACCCCATGCACAACTCCACCGGGGAAGGTGCCAGACAGGAGTTCTCTTGGTAGTTTTTACACTACCTTGGTAGGCAGCTGAAAGGCACCACAAAAGTTGTTCTTCCTGCTTTCTGGGCTGAGATGGGGAACCGCTGAATTTTGGACTCGGCCGGTGACAAAATGTTCCACAGACACCCCATGCACAACTCCACCGGGGAAGGTGCCAGGAACGAATTCTGTTGTTAGTTTTTACACTACCTTGGTAGGCAGCTGAAAGGCACAAGAAAAGTTGTTCTACCTGCTTTCTGGGCTGAGATGGGGAACCGCTGAATTTTGGAGTCGGCTGGTGACAAAATGTTCCAAAAACACCCCATGCACAACTCCACCGGGGAAGGTGCCAGACAGGAGTTCTCTTGGTAGTTTTTACACTACCTTGGTAGGCATCTGAAAGACACCACAAAAGTTGTTGTACCTGCTTTCTGGGCTGAGATGGGGAATCGCTGAATTTTGGACTCGGCCGGTGACAAAATGTTCCAAACACACCCCATGCACAACTCCACCGGGGAAGGTGCCAGACAGGAGTTCTCCTGGTAGTTTTTACACTACCTTGGTAGGCATCTGAAAGACACCACAGAAGTTGTTCTACCTGCTTTGTGGGCTGAGATGGGGAAACGCTGAATTTTGGACTCGGCTGGTGACAAAATGTTCCAAACACACCCCATGCACAACTCCACCGGGGAAGGTGCCAGACAGGAGTTCTCTTGATAGTTTTTACACTACCTTGGTAGGCAGCTGAAAGGCACAAGAAAAGTTGTTGTACCTGCTTTGTGGGCTGAGATGGGGAACCGCTGAATTTTGGAGTCGGCCATTGACAAAATGTTCCAAACACACCCCATGCACAACTCCACCGGGGAAGGTGCCAGACAGGAGTTCTCCTGGTAGTTTTTACACTACCTTGGTAGGCATCTGAAAGACACCACAAAAGTTGTTCTACCTGCTTTCTGGGCTGAGATGGGGAATCGCTGAATTTTGGACTCGGCCGGTGACAAAATGTTCCAAACACACCCCATGCACAACTCCACCGGGGAAGGTGCCAGGAACGAATTCTGTTGGTAGTTTTTACACTACCTTGGTAGGCAGCTGAAAGGCACAAGAAAAGTTGTTGTACCTGCTTTGTGGGCTGAGATGGGGAACCGCTGAATTTTGGAGTCGGCCGTTGACAAAATGTTCCAAACACACCCCATGCACAACTCCACCGGGGAAGGTGCCAGACAGGAGTTCTCCTGGTAGTTTTTACATTGCTCCGGTAGGCATCTGAAAGATACCACAAAAGATGTTCTACCTGCTTTCTGGGCTGAGATGGGGAAACGCTGAATTTTGGACTCGGCCGGTGACAAAATGTTCCAAACACACCCCCTGCACAACGCCACCGGGGAAGGTGCCAGACAGGAGTTCTCCTGGTAGTTTTTACATTGCTCCGGTAGGCATCTGAAAGACACCACAAAAGTTGTTCTACCTGCTTTCTGGGCTGAGATGGGGAACCGCTGAATTTTGGACTCGGCCGTTGACAAAAGGTTCCAAACACACCCCATGCACAACTCCACCGGGGAAGGTGCCAGACAGGAGTTCTCCTGGTAGTTTTTACACTACCTTGGTAGGCATCTGAAAGACACCACAGAAGTTGTTCTACCTGCTTTCTGGGCTGAGATGGGGAAACGCTGAATTTTGGACTCGGCTGGTGGCAAAATGTTCCAAACACACCCCATGCACAACTCCACCGGGGAAGGTGCCAGGAACGAATTCTGTTGGTAGTTTTTACACTACCTTGGTAGGCAGCTGAAAGGCACAAGAAAAGTTGTTGTACCTGCTTTGTGGGCTGAGATGGGGAACCGCTGAATTTTGGAGTCGGCCGTTGACAAAATGTTCCAAACACACCCCATGCACAACTCCACCGGGGAAGGTGCCAGACAGGAGTTCTCCTGGTAGTTTTTACATTGCTCCGGTAGGCATCTGAAAGATACCACAAAAGTTGTTCTACCTGCTTTCTGGGCTGAGATGGGGAACCGCTGAATTTTGGACTCGGCCGGTGACAAAATGTTCCACAGACACCCCATGCACAACTCCACCGGGGAAGGTGCCAGGAACGAATTCTGTTGTTAGTTTTTACACTACCTTGGTAGGCAGCTGAAAGGCACAAGAAAAGTTGTTGTACCTGCTTTGTGGGCTGAGATGGGGAACCGCTGAATTTTGGAGTCGGCTGGTGACAAAATGTTCCAAACACACCCCATGCACAACTCCACCGGGGAAGGTGCCAGACAGGAGTTCTCCTGGTAGTTTTTACATTGCTCCGGTAGGCATCTGAAAGACACCACAAAAGTTGTTCTACCTGCTTTCTGGGCTGAGATGGGGAACCGCTGAAGTTTGGAGTCGGCCGTTGACAAAATGTTCCAAACACACCCCATGCACAACTCCACCGGGGAAGGTGCCAGACAGGAGTTCTCTTGGTAGTTTTTACACTACCTTGGTAGGCAGCTGAAAGGCACCACAAAAGTTGTTCTTCCTGCTTTCTGGGCTGAGATGGGGAACCGCTGAATTTTGGAGTCGGCTGGTGACAAAATGTTCCAAACACACCCCATGCACAACTCCACCGGGGAAGGTGCCAGACAGGAGTTCTCTTGTTAGTTTTTACACTACCTTGGTAGGCAACTGAAAGACACCACAAAAGTTGTTCTACCTGCTTTCTGGGCTGAGATGGGGAAACGCTGAATTTTGGACTCGGCTGGTGACAAAATGTTCCAAACACACCCCATGCACAACTCCACCGTGGAAGGTGCCAGACAGGAGTTCTCTTGATAGTTTTTACACTACCTTGGTAGGCAGCTGAAAGGCACAAGAAAAGTTGTTGTACCTGCTTTGTGGGCTGAGATGGGGAACCGCTGAATTTTGGAGTCGGCCATTGACAAAATGTTCCAAACACACCCCATGCACAACTCCACCGGGGAAGGTGCCAGACAGGAGTTCTCCTGGTAGTTTTTACACTACCTTGGTAGGCATCTGAAAGACACCACAAAAGTTGTTCTACCTGCTTTCTGGGCTGAGATGGGGAATCGCTGAATTTTGGACTCGGCCGGTGACAAAATGTTCCAAACACACCCCATGCACAACTCCACCGGGGAAGGTGCCAGACAGGAGTTCTCTTAGTAGTTTTTACACTACCTTGGTAGGCATCTGAAAGACACCACAAAAGTTGTTCTACCTGCTTTCTGGGCTGAGATGGGGAAACGCTGAATTTTGGACTCGGCTGGTGACAAAATGTTCCAAACACACCCCATGCACAACTCCACCGGGGAAGGTGCCAGACAGGAGTTCTCTTGATAGTTTTTACACTACCTTGGTAGGCAGCTGAAAGGCACAAGAAAAGTTGTTGTACCTGCTTTGTGGGCTGAGATGGGGAACCGCTGAATTTTGGACTCGGCCGTTGACAAAATGTTCCAAACACACCCCATGCACAACTCCACCGGGGAAGGTGCCAGACAGGAGTTCTCCTGGTAGTTTTTACATTGCTCCGGTAGGCATCTGA
This sequence comes from Falco cherrug, assembly GCF_023634085.1. Taxonomy (NCBI): domain Eukaryota; kingdom Metazoa; phylum Chordata; class Aves; order Falconiformes; family Falconidae; genus Falco; species Falco cherrug. Next base: position 28,763 of record NW_026599431.1, on the reverse strand, counting down.
AAGATACCACAAAAGATGTTCTACCTGCTTTCTGGGCTGAGATGGGGAACCGCTGAATTTTGGAGTCGGCCGGTGACAAAATGTTCCAAACACACCCCATGCACAACTCCACCGGGGAAGGTGCCAGACAGGAGTTCTCCTGGTAGTTTTTACATTGCTCCGGTAGGCATCTGAAAGACACCACAAAAGTTGTTCTACCTGCTTTCTGGGCTGAGATGGGGAACCGCTGAATTTTGGACTCGGCCGTTGACAAAATGTTCCAAACACACCCCATGCACAACTCCACCGGGGAAGGTGCCAGACAGGAGTTCTCCTGGTAGTTTTTACATTGCTCCGGTAGGCATCTGAAAGACACCACAGAAGTTGTTCTACCTGCTTTCTGGGCTGAGATGGGGAATCGCTGAATTTTGGACTCGGCCGTTGACAAAATGTTCCAAACACACCCCATGCACAACTCCACCGGGGAAGGTGCCAGACAGGAGTTCTCCTGGTAGTTTTTACACTACCTTGGTAGGCATCTGAAAGACACCACAAAAGTTGTTCTACCTGCTTTCTGGGCTGAGATGGGGAAACGCTGAATTTTGGACTCGGCCGGTGACAAAATGTTCAAAACACACCCCATGCACAACTCCACCACGGAAGGTGCCAGACAGGAGTTCTCCTGGTAGTTTTTACACTACCTTGGTAGGCATTTGAAAGACACCACAAAAGTTGTTCTACCTGCTTTCTGGGCTGAGATGGGGAACCGCTGAATTTTGGAGTCGGCCGGTGACAAAATGTTCAAAACACACCCCATGCACAACTCCACCACGGAAGGTGCCAGACAGGAGTTCTCCTGGTAGTTTTTACACTACCTTGGTAGGCATTTGAAAGACACCACAAAAGTTGTTGTACCTGCTTTCTGGGCTGAGATGGGGAACCGCTGAATTTTGGAGTCGGCTGGTGACAAAATGTTCCAAACACACCCCATGCACAACTCCACCACGGAAGGTGCCAGACAGGAGTTCTCTTGGTAGTTTTTACACTACCTTGGTAGGCATCTGAAAGATACCACAAAAGTTGTTCTACCTGCTTTGTGGGCTGAGATGGGGAACCGCTGAATTTTGGACTCGGCCGGTGACAAAATGTTCCAAACACACCCCCTGCACAACTCCACCGGGGAAGGTGCCAGACAGGAGTTCTCCTGGTAGTTTTTACATTGCTCCGGTAGGCATCTGAAAGACACCACAAAAGTTGTTCTTCCTGCTTTGTGGGCTGAGATGGGGAACCGCTGAATTTTGGAGTCGGCCGGTGACAAAATGTTCCAAACACACCCCATGCACAACTCCACCGGGGAAGGTGCCAGACAGGAGTTCTCCTGGTAGTTTTTACACTACCTTGGTAGGCATCTGAAAGGCACCACAAAAGTTGTTCTACCTGCTTTCTGGGCTGAGATGGGGAACCGCTGAATTTTGGAGTCGGCCGGTGACAAAATGTTCAAAACACACCCCATGCACAACTCCACCGGGGAAGGTGCCAGACAGGAGTTCTCCTGGTAGTTTCTACACTACCTTGGTAGGCATTTGAAAGGCACCACAAAAGTTGTTCTACCTGCTTTCTGGGCTGAGATGGGGAACCGCTGAATTTTGGACTCGGCTGGTGACAAAATGTTCCAAACACACCCCATGCACAACTCCACCGGGGAAGGTGCCAGGAACGAATTCTGTTGGTAGTTTTTACACTACCTTGGTAGGCAGCTGAAAGGCACCACAAAAGTTGTTCTACCTGCTTTCTGGGCTGAGATGGGGAACCGCTGAATTTTGGAGTCGGCCATTGACAAAATGTTCCAAACACACCCCATGCACAACTCCACCGGGGAAGGTGCCAGACAGGAGTTCTCCTGGTAGTTTTTACACTACTTTGGTAGGCATCTGAAAGACACCACAGAAGTTGTTCTACCTGCTTTCTGGGCTGAGATGGGGAACCGCTGAATTTTGGACTCGGCTGGTGACAAAATGTTCCAAACACACCCCATGCACAACTCCACCGGGGAAGGTGCCAGACAGGAGTTCTCTTGGTAGTTTTTACACTACCTTGGTAGGCAGCTGAAAGGCACCACAAAAGTTGTTCTTCCTGCTTTCTGGGCTGAGATGGGGAACCGCTGAATTTTGGACTCGGCCGGTGACAAAATGTTCCACAGACACCCCATGCACAACTCCACCGGGGAAGGTGCCAGGAACGAATTCTGTTGTTAGTTTTTACACTACCTTGGTAGGCAGCTGAAAGGCACAAGAAAAGTTGTTCTACCTGCTTTCTGGGCTGAGATGGGGAACCGCTGAATTTTGGAGTCGGCTGGTGACAAAATGTTCCAAAAACACCCCATGCACAACTCCACCGGGGAAGGTGCCAGACAGGAGTTCTCTTGGTAGTTTTTACACTACCTTGGTAGGCATCTGAAAGACACCACAAAAGTTGTTGTACCTGCTTTCTGGGCTGAGATGGGGAATCGCTGAATTTTGGACCCGGCCGGTGACAAAATGTTCCAAACACACCCCATGCACAACTCCACCGGGGAAGGTGCCAGACAGGAGTTCTCTTAGTAGTTTTTACACTACCTTGGTAGGCATCTGAAAGACACCACAAAAGTTGTTCTACCTGCTTTCTGGGCTGAGATGGGGAAACGCTGAATTTTGGACTCGGCTGGTGACAAAATGTTCCAAACACACCCCATGCACAACTCCACCGGGGAAGGTGCCAGACAGGAGTTCTCTTGATAGTTTTTACACTACCTTGGTAGGCAGCTGAAAGGCACAAGAAAAGTTGTTGTACCTGCTTTGTGGGCTGAGATGGGGAACCGCTGAATTTTGGAGTCGGCCATTGACAAAATGTTCCAAACACACCCCATGCACAACTCCACCGGGGAAGGTGCCAGACAGGAGTTCTCCTGGTAGTTTTTACACTACCTTGGTAGGCATCTGAAAGACACCACAAAAGTTGTTCTTCCTGCTTTGTGGGCTGAGATGGGGAACCGCTGAATTTTGGAGTCGGCCGGTGACAAAATGTTCCAAACACACCCCATGCACAACTCCACCGGGGAAGGTGCCAGACAGGAGTTCTCTTAGTAGTTTTTACACTACCTTGGTAGGCATCTGAAAGGCACCACAAAAGTTGTTCTACCTGCTTTCTGGGCTGAGATGGGGAACCGCTGAATTTTGGAGTCGGCCGGTGACAAAATGTTCAAAACACACCCCATGCACAACTCCACCGGGGAAGGTGCCAGACAGGAGTTCTCCTGGTAGTTTCTACACTACCTTGGTAGGCATTTGAAAGGCACCACAAAAGTTGTTCTACCTGCTTTCTGGGCTGAGATGGGGAACCGCTGAATTTTGGACTCGGCTGGTGACAAAATGTTCCAAACACACCCCATGCACAACTCCACCGGGGAAGGTGCCAGGAACGAATTCTGTTGGTAGTTTTTACACTACCTTGGTAGGCAGCTGAAAGGCACCACAAAAGTTGTTCTACCTGCTTTCTGGGCTGAGATGGGGAACCGCTGAATTTTGGAGTCGGCCGTTGACAAAATGTTCCAAACACACCCCATGCACAACTCCACCGGGGAAGGTGCCAGACAGGAGTTCTCCTGGTAGTTTTTACATTGCTCCGGTAGGCATCTGAAAGATACCACAAAAGATGTTCTACCTGCTTTCTGGGCTGAGATGGGGAACCGCTGAATTTTGGACTCGGCCGTTGACAAAATGTTCCAAACACACCCCCTGCACAACTCCACCGGGGAAGGTGCCAGACAGGAGTTCTCCTGGTAGTTTTTACACTACTTTGGTAGGCATCTGAAAGACACCACAGAAGTTGTTCTACCTGCTTTGTGGGCTGAGATGGGGAACCGCTGAATTTTGGAGTCGGCCATTGACAAAATGTTCCAAACACACCCCATGCACAACTCCACCGGGGAAGGTGCCAGACAGGAGTTCTCCTGGTAGTTTTTACACTACCTTGGTAGGCATCTGAAAGACACCACAAAAGTTGTTCTTCCTGCTTTGTGGGCTGAGATGGGGAACCGCTGAATTTTGGAGTCGGCCGGTGACAAAATGTTCCAAACACACCCCATGCACAACTCCACCGGGGAAGGTGCCAGACAGGAGTTCTCTTAGTAGTTTTTACACTACCTTGGTAGGCATCTGAAAGGCACCACAAAAGTTGTTCTACCTGCTTTCTGGGCTGAGATGGGGAACCGCTGAATTTTGGAGTCGGCCGGTGACAAAATGTTCAAAACACACCCCATGCACAACTCCACCGGGGAAGGTGCCAGACAGGAGTTCTCCTGGTAGTTTCTACACTACCTTGGTAGGCATTTGAAAGGCACCACAAAAGTTGTTCTACCTGCTTTCTGGGCTGAGATGGGGAACCGCTGAATTTTGGACTCGGCTGGTGACAAAATGTTCCAAACACACCCCATGCACAACTCCACCGGGGAAGGTGCCAGGAACGAATTCTGTTGGTAGTTTTTACACTACCTTGGTAGGCAGCTGAAAGGCACCACAAAAGTTGTTCTACCTGCTTTCTGGGCTGAGATGGGGAACCGCTGAATTTTGGAGTCGGCCGTTGACAAAATGTTCCAAACACACCCCATGCACAACTCCACCGGGGAAGGTGCCAGACAGGAGTTCTCCTGGTAGTTTTTACATTGCTCCGGTAGGCATCTGAAAGATACCACAAAAGATGTTCTACCTGCTTTCTGGGCTGAGATGGGGAACCGCTGAATTTTGGACTCGGCCGTTGACAAAATGTTCCAAACACACCCCCTGCACAACTCCACCGGGGAAGGTGCCAGACAGGAGTTCTCCTGGTAGTTTTTACACTACTTTGGTAGGCATCTGAAAGACACCACAGAAGTTGTTCTACCTGCTTTCTGGGCTGAGATGGGGAACCGCTGAATTTTGGACTCGGCTGGTGACAAAATGTTCCAAACACACCCCATGCACAACTCCACCGGGGAAGGTGCCAGACAGGAGTTCTCTTAGTAGTTTTTACACTACCTTGGTAGGCATCTGAAAGACACCACAAAAGTTGTTCTACCTGCTTTCTGGGCTGAGATGGGGAAACGCTGAATTTTGGACTCGGCTGGTGACAAAATGTTCCAAACACACCCCATGCACAACTCCACCGGGGAAGGTGCCAGACAGGAGTTCTCTTGATAGTTTTTACACTACCTTGGTAGGCAGCTGAAAGGCACAAGAAAAGTTGTTGTACCTGCTTTGTGGGCTGAGATGGGGAACCGCTGAATTTTGGACTCGGCCGTTGACAAAATGTTCCAAACACACCCCATGCACAACTCCACCGGGGAAGGTGCCAGACAGGAGTTCTCCTGGTAGTTTTTACATTGCTCCGGTAGGCATCTGAAAGATACCACAAAAGATGTTCTACCTGCTTTCTGGGCTGAGATGGGGAACCGCTGAATTTTGGAGTCGGCCGGTGACAAAATGTTCCAAACACACCCCATGCACAACTCCACCGGGGAAGGTGCCAGACAGGAGTTCTCCTGGTAGTTTTTACATTGCTCCGGTAGGCATCTGAAAGACACCACAAAAGTTGTTCTACCTGCTTTCTGGGCTGAGATGGGGAACCGCTGAATTTTGGACTCGGCCGTTGACAAAATGTTCCAAACACACCCCATGCACAACTCCACCGGGGAAGGTGCCAGACAGGAGTTCTCCTGGTAGTTTTTACATTGCTCCGGTAGGCATCTGAAAGACACCACAGAAGTTGTTCTACCTGCTTTCTGGGCTGAGATGGGGAATCGCTGAATTTTGGACTCGGCCGTTGACAAAATGTTCCAAACACACCCCATGCACAACTCCACCGGGGAAGGTGCCAGACAGGAGTTCTCTTAGTAGTTTTTACACTACCTTGGTAGGCATCTGAAAGACACCACAAAAGTTGTTCTACCTGCTTTCTGGGCTGAGATGGGGAAACGCTGAATTTTGGACTCGGCCGGTGACAAAATGTTCAAAACACACCCCATGCACAACTCCACCACGGAAGGTGCCAGACAGGAGTTCTCCTGGTAGTTTTTACACTACCTTGGTAGGCATTTGAAAGACACCACAAAAGTTGTTCTACCTGCTTTCTGGGCTGAGATGGGGAACCGCTGAATTTTGGAGTCGGCCGGTGACAAAATGTTCAAAACACACCCCATGCACAACTCCACCACGGAAGGTGCCAGACAGGAGTTCTCCTGGTAGTTTTTACACTACCTTGGTAGGCATTTGAAAGACACCACAAAAGTTGTTGTACCTGCTTTCTGGGCTGAGATGGGGAAACGCTGAATTTTGGAGTCGGCTGGTGACAAAATGTTCCAAACACACCCCATGCACAACTCCACCACGGAAGGTGCCAGACAGGAGTTCTCTTGGTAGTTTTTACACTACCTTGGTAGGCATCTGAAAGATACCACAAAAGTTGTTCTACCTGCTTTGTGGGCTGAGATGGGGAACCGCTGAATTTTGGACTCGGCCGGTGACAAAATGTTCCAAACACACCCCCTGCACAACTCCACCGGGGAAGGTGCCAGACAGGAGTTCTCCTGGTAGTTTTTACATTGCTCCGGTAGGCATCTGAAAGACACCACAAAAGTTGTTCTTCCTGCTTTGTGGGCTGAGATGGGGAACCGCTGAATTTTGGAGTCGGCCGGTGACAAAATGTTCCAAACACACCCCATGCACAACTCCACCGGGGAAGGTGCCAGACAGGAGTTCTCCTGGTAGTTTTTACACTACCTTGGTAGGCATCTGAAAGGCACCACAAAAGTTGTTCTACCTGCTTTCTGGGCTGAGATGGGGAACCGCTGAATTTTGGAGTCGGCCGGTGACAAAATGTTCAAAACACACCCCATGCACAACTCCACCGGGGAAGGTGCCAGACAGGAGTTCTCCTGGTAGTTTCTACACTACCTTGGTAGGCATTTGAAAGGCACCACAAAAGTTGTTCTACCTGCTTTCTGGGCTGAGATGGGGAACCGCTGAATTTTGGACTCGGCTGGTGACAAAATGTTCCAAACACACCCCATGCACAACTCCACCGGGGAAGGTGCCAGGAACGAATTCTGTTGGTAGTTTTTACACTACCTTGGTAGGCAGCTGAAAGGCACCACAAAAGTTGTTCAACCTGCTTTCTGGGCTGAGATGGGGAACCGCTGAATTTTGGAGTCGGCCATTGACAAAATGTTCCAAACACACCCCATGCACAACTCCACCGGGGAAGGTGCCAGACAGGAGTTCTCCTGGTAGTTTTTACACTACTTTGGTAGGCATCTGAAAGACACCACAGAAGTTGTTCTACCTGCTTTCTGGGCTGAGATGGGGAACCGCTGAATTTTGGACTCGGCTGGTGACAAAATGTTCCAAACACACCCCATGCACAACTCCACCGGGGAAGGTGCCAGACAGGAGTTCTCTTGGTAGTTTTTACACTACCTTGGTAGGCAGCTGAAAGGCACCACAAAAGTTGTTCTTCCTGCTTTCTGGGCTGAGATGGGGAACCGCTGAATTTTGGACTCGGCCGGTGACAAAATGTTCCACAGACACCCCATGCACAACTCCACCGGGGAAGGTGCCAGGAACGAATTCTATTGTTAGTTTTTACACTACCTTGGTAGGCAGCTGAAAGGCACAAGAAAAGTTGTTCTACCTGCTTTCTGGGCTGAGATGGGGAACCGCTGAATTTTGGAGTCGGCTGGTGACAAAATGTTCCAAAAACACCCCATGCACAACTCCACCGGGGAAGGTGCCAGACAGGAGTTCTCTTGGTAGTTTTTACACTACCTTGGTAGGCATCTGAAAGACACCACAAAAGTTGTTGTACCTGCTTTCTGGGCTGAGATGGGGAATCGCTGAATTTTGGACCCGGCCGGTGACAAAATGTTCCAAACACACCCCATGCACAACTCCACCGGGGAAGGTGCCAGACAGGAGTTCTCTTAGTAGTTTTTACACTACCTTGGTAGGCATCTGAAAGACACCACAAAAGTTGTTCTACCTGCTTTCTGGGCTGAGATGGGGAAACGCTGAATTTTGGACTCGGCTGGTGACAAAATGTTCCAAACACACCCCATGCACAACTCCACCGGGGAAGGTGCCAGACAGGAGTTCTCTTGATAGTTTTTACACTACCTTGGTAGGCAGCTGAAAGGCACAAGAAAAGTTGTTGTACCTGCTTTGTGGGCTGAGATGGGGAACCGCTGAATTTTGGAGTCGGCCATTGACAAAATGTTCCAAACACACCCCATGCACAACTCCACCGGGGAAGGTGCCAGACAGGAGTTCTCCTGGTAGTTTTTACACTACCTTGGTAGGCATCTGAAAGACACCACAAAAGTTGTTCTTCCTGCTTTGTGGGCTGAGATGGGGAACCGCTGAATTTTGGAGTCGGCCGGTGACAAAATGTTCCAAACACACCCCATGCACAACTCCACCGGGGAAGGTGCCAGACAGGAGTTCTCTTAGTAGTTTTTACACTACCTTGGTAGGCATCTGAAAGGCACCACAAAAGTTGTTCTACCTGCTTTCTGGGCTGAGATGGGGAACCGCTGAATTTTGGAGTCGGCCGGTGACAAAATGTTCAAAACACACCCCATGCACAACTCCACCGGGGAAGGTGCCAGACAGGAGTTCTCCTGGTAGTTTCTACACTACCTTGGTAGGCATTTGAAAGGCACCACAAAAGTTGTTCTACCTGCTTTCTGGGCTGAGATGGGGAACCGCTGAATTTTGGACTCGGCTGGTGACAAAATGTTCCAAACACACCCCATGCACAACTCCACCGGGGAAGGTGCCAGGAACGAATTCTGTTGGTAGTTTTTACACTACCTTGGTAGGCAGCTGAAAGGCACCACAAAAGTTGTTCTACCTGCTTTCTGGGCTGAGATGGGGAACCGCTGAATTTTGGAGTCGGCCGTTGACAAAATGTTCCAAACACACCCCATGCACAACTCCACCGGGGAAGGTGCCAGACAGGAGTTCTCCTGGTAGTTTTTACATTGCTCCGGTAGGCATCTGAAAGATACCACAAAAGATGTTCTACCTGCTTTCTGGGCTGAGATGGGGAACCGCTGAATTTTGGACTCGGCCGTTGACAAAATGTTCCAAACACACCCCCTGCACAACTCCACCGGGGAAGGTGCCAGACAGGAGTTCTCCTGGTAGTTTTTACACTACTTTGGTAGGCATCTGAAAGACACCACAGAAGTTGTTCTACCTGCTTTCTGGGCTGAGATGGGGAACCGCTGAATTTTGGACTCGGCTGGTGACAAAATGTTCCAAACACACCCCATGCACAACTCCACCGGGGAAGGTGCCAGACAGGAGTTCTCTTGGTAGTTTTTACACTACCTTGGTAGGCAGCTGAAAGGCACCACAAAAGTTGTTCTTCCTGCTTTCTGGGCTGAGATGGGGAACCGCTGAATTTTGGACTCGGCCGGTGACAAAATGTTCCACAGACACCCCATGCACAACTCCACCGGGGAAGGTGCCAGGAACGAATTCTGTTGTTAGTTTTTACACTACCTTGGTAGGCAGCTGAAAGGCACAAGAAAAGTTGTTCTACCTGCTTTCTGGGCTGAGATGGGGAACCGCTGAATTTTGGAGTCGGCTGGTGACAAAATGTTCCAAAAACACCCCATGCACAACTCCACCGGGGAAGGTGCCAGACAGGAGTTCTCTTGGTAGTTTTTACACTACCTTGGTAGGCATCTGAAAGACACCACAAAAGTTGTTGTACCTGCTTTCTGGGCTGAGATGGGGAATCGCTGAATTTTGGACTCGGCCGGTGACAAAATGTTCCAAACACACCCCATGCACAACTCCACCGGGGAAGGTGCCAGACAGGAGTTCTCTTAGTAGTTTTTACACTACCTTGGTAGGCATCTGAAAGACACCACAAAAGTTGTTCTACCTGCTTTCTGGGCTGAGATGGGGAAACGCTGAATTTTGGACTCGGCTGGTGACAAAATGTTCCAAACACACCCCATGCACAACTCCACCGGGGAAGGTGCCAGACAGGAGTTCTCTTGATAGTTTTTACACTACCTTGGTAGGCAGCTGAAAGGCACAAGAAAAGTTGTTGTACCTGCTTTGTGGGCTGAGATGGGGAACCGCTGAATTTTGGAGTCGGCCATTGACAAAATGTTCCAAACACACCCCATGCACAACTCCACCGGGGAAGGTGCCAGACAGGAGTTCTCCTGGTAGTTTTTACACTACCTTGGTAGGCATCTGAAAGACACCACAAAAGTTGTTCTACCTGCTTTCTGGGCTGAGATGGGGAATCGCTGAATTTTGGACTCGGCCGGTGACAAAATGTTCCAAACACACCCCATGCACAACTCCACCGGGGAAGGTGCCAGGAACGAATTCTGTTGGTAGTTTTTACACTACCTTGGTAGGCAGCTGAAAGGCACAAGAAAAGTTGTTGTACCTGCTTTGTGGGCTGAGATGGGGAACCGCTGAATTTTGGAGTCGGCCGTTGACAAAATGTTCCAAACACACCCCATGCACAACTCCACCGGGGAAGGTGCCAGACAGGAGTTCTCCTGGTAGTTTTTACATTGCTCCGGTAGGCATCTGAAAGATACCACAAAAGATGTTCTACCTGCTTTCTGGGCTGAGATGGGGAACCGCTGAATTTTGGACTCGGCCGGTGACAAAATGTTCCAAACACACCCCCTGCACAACTCCACCGGGGAAGGTGCCAGACAGGAGTTCTCCTGGTAGTTTTTACATTGCTCCGGTAGGCATCTGAAAGACACCACAAAAGTTGTTCTACCTGCTTTCTGGGCTGAGATGGGGAACCGCTGAATTTTGGACTCGGCCGTTGACAAAATGTTCCAAACACACCCCATGCACAACTCCACCGGGGAAGGTGCCAGACAGGAGTTCTCCTGGTAGTTTTTACACTACTTTGGTAGGCATCTGAAAGACACCACAGAAGTTGTTCTACCTGCTTTCTGGGCTGAGATGGGGAACCGCTGAATTTTGGACTCGGCTGGTGACAAAATGTTCCAAACACACCCCATGCACAACTCCACCGGGGAAGGTGCCAGACAGGAGTTCTCTTGGTAGTTTTTACACTACCTTGGTAGGCAGCTGAAAGGCACCACAAAAGTTGTTCTTCCTGCTTTCTGGGCTGAGATGGGGAACCGCTGAATTTTGGACTCGGCCGGTGACAAAATGTTCCACAGACACCCCATGCACAACTCCACCGGGGAAGGTGCCAGGAACGAATTCTGTTGTTAGTTTTTACACTACCTTGGTAGGCAGCTGAAAGGCACAAGAAAAGTTGTTGTACCTGCTTTGTGGGCTGAGATGGGGAACCGCTGAATTTTGGAGTCGGCCATTGACAAAATGTTCCAAACACACCCCATGCACAACTCCACCGGGGAAGGTGCCAGACAGGAGTTCTCCTGGTAGTTTTTACACTACCTTGGTAGGCATCTGAAAGACACCACAAAAGTTGTTCTACCTGCTTTCTGGGCTGAGATGGGGAATCGCTGAATTTTGGACTCGGCCGGTGACAAAATGTTCCAAACACACCCCATGCACAACTCCACCGGGGAAGGTGCCAGGAACGAATTCTGTTGGTAGTTTTTACACTACCTTGGTAGGCAGCTGAAAGGCACAAGAAAAGTTGTTGTACCTGCTTTGTGGGCTGAGATGGGGAACCGCTGAATTTTGGAGTCGGCCGTTGACAAAATGTTCCACAGACACCCCCTGCACAACTCCACCGGGGAAGGTGCCAGACAGGAGTTCTCCTGGTAGTTTTTACATTGCTCCGGTAGGCATCTGAAAGACACCACAAAAGTTGTTCTACCTGCTTTCTGGGCTGAGATGGGGAATCGCTGAATTTTGGACTCGGCCGGTGACAAAATGTTCCAAACACACCCCATGCACAACTCCACCGGGGAAGGTGCCAGAGAGGAGTTCTCTTGGTAGTTTTTACACTACCTTGGTAGGCAGCTGAAAGACACCACAAAAGTTGTTCTACCTGCTTTCTGGGCTGAGATGGGGAACCGCTGAATTTTGGAGTCGGCTGGTGACAAAATGTTCCAAACACACCCCATGTACAACTCCACCGGGGAAGGTGCCAGACAGGAGTTCTCCTGGTAGTTTTTACATTGCTCCGGTAGGCATCTGAAAGACACCACAAAAGTTGTTCTACCTGCTTTCTGGGCTGAGATGGGGAACAGCTGAATTTTGGAGTCGGCCGTTGACAAAATGTTCCAAACACACCCCATGCACAACTCCACCGGGGAAGGTGCCAGACAGGAGTTCTCTTGGTAGTTTTTACACTACCTTGGTAGGCAGCTGAAAGGCACCACAAAAGTTGTTCTACCTGCTTTCTGGGCTGAGATGGGGAACCGCTGAATTTTGGACTCGGCCATTGACAAAATGTTCCAAACACACCCCATGCACAACTCCACCGGGGAAGGTGCCAGACAGGAGTTCTCCTGGTAGTTTTTACACTACCTTGGTAGGCATCTGAAAGACACCACAAAAGTTGTTCTACCTGCTTTCTGGGCTGAGATGGGGAATCGCTGAATTTTGGACTCGGCCGGTGACAAAATGTTCCAAACACACCCCATGCACAACTCCACCGGGGAAGGTGCCAGACAGGAGTTCTCTTAGTAGTTTTTACACTACCTTGGTAGGCATCTGAAAGACACCACAAAAGTTGTTCTACCTGCTTTCTGGGCTGAGATGGGGAAACGCTGAATTTTGGAGTCGGCTGGTGACAAAATGTTCCAAACACACCCCATGCACAACTCCACCGGGGAAGGTGCCAGACAGGAGTTCTCTTGATAGTTTTTACACTACCTTGGTAGGCAGCTGAAAGGCACAAGAAAAGTTGTTGTACCTGCTTTGTGGGCTGAGATGGGGAACCGCTGAATTTTGGAGTCGGCCGTTGACAAAATGTTCCAAACACACCCCATGCACAACTCCACCGGGGAAGGTGCCAGACAGGAGTTCTCCTGGTAGTTTTTACATTGCTCCGGTAGGCATCTGAAAGATACCACAAAAGATGTTCTACCTGCTTTCTGGGCTGAGATGGGGAACCGCTGAATTTTGGAGTCGGCCGGTGACAAAATGTTCCAAACACACCCCATGCACAACTCCACCGGGGAAGGTGCCAGACAGGAGTTCTCCTGGTAGTTTTTACATTGCTCCGGTAGGCATCTGAAAGATACCACAAAAGATGTTCTACCTGCTTTCTGGGCTGAGATGGGGAACCGCTGAATTTTGGACTCGGCCGGTGACAAAATGTTCCAAACACACCCCATGCACAACTCCACCGGGGAAGGTGCCAGACAGGAGTTCTCCTGGTAGTTTTTACATTGCTCCGGTAGGCATCTGAAAGACACCACAAAAGTTGTTCTACCTGCTTTCTGGGCTGAGATGGGGAACCGCTGAATTTTGGACTCGGCCGGTGACAAAATGTTCCAAACACACCCCATGCACAACTCCACCACGGAAGGTGCCAGACAGGAGTTCTCCTGGTAGTTTTTACATTGCTCCGGTAGGCATCTGAAAGACACCACAGAAGTTGTTCTACCTGCTTTCTGGGCTGAGATGGGGAATCGCTGAATTTTGGACTCGGCCGGTGACAAAATGTTCCAAACACACCCCATGCACAACTCCACCGGGGAAGGTGCCAGACAGGAGTTCTCCTGGTAGTTTTTACACTACCTTGGTAGGCATCTGAAAGACACCACAAAAGTTGTTCTACCTGCTTTCTGGGCTGAGATGGGGAAACGCTGAATTTTGGACTCGGCCGGTGACAAAATGTTCAAAACACACCCCATGCACAACTCCACCGGGGAAGGTGCCAGACAGGAGTTCTCCTGGTAGTTTTTACACTACCTTGGTAGGCATTTGAAAGACACCACAAAAGTTGTTCTACCTGCTTTCTGGGCTGAGATGGGGAACCGCTGAATTTTGGAGTCGGCCGGTGACAAAATGTTCAAAACACACCCCATGCACAACTCCACCACGGAAGGTGCCAGACAGGAGTTCTCCTGGTAGTTTTTACATTGCTCCGGTAGGCATCTGAAAGACACCACAAAAGTTGTTCTACCTGCTTTCTGGGCTGAGATGGGGAACCGCTGAATTTTGGAGTCGGCCGGTGACAAAATGTTCCAAACACACCCCATGCACAACTCCACCACGGAAGGTGCCAGACAGGAGTTCTCTTGGTAGTTTTTACACTACCTTGGTAGGCATCTGAAAGATACCACAAAAGTTGTTCTACCTGCTTTGTGGGCTGAGATGGGGAACCGCTGAATTTTGGACTCGGCCGGTGACAAAATGTTCCAAACACACCCCCTGCACAACTCCACCGGGGAAGGTGCCAGACAGGAGTTCTCCTGGTAGTTTTTACATTGCTCCGGTAGGCATCTGAAAGACACCACAAAAGTTGTTCTTCCTACTTTGTGGGCTGAGATGGGGAACCGCTGAATTTTGGAGTCGGCCGGTGACAAAATGTTCCAAACACACCCCATGCACAACTCCACCGGGGAAGGTGCCAGACAGGAGTTCTCTTAGTAGTTTTTACACTACCTTGGTAGGCATCTGAAAGGCACCACAAAAGTTGTTCTACCTGCTTTCTGGGCTGAGATGGGGAACCGCTGAATTTTGGAGTCGGCCAGTGACAAAATGTTCAAAACACACCCCATGCACAACTCCACCGGGGAAGGTGCCAGACAGGAGTTCTCCTGGTAGTTTCTACACTACCTTGGTAGGCATTTGAAAGGCACCACAAAAGTTGTTCTACCTGCTTTCTGGGCTGAGATGGGGAACCGCTGAATTTTGGACTCGGCTGGTGACAAAATGTTCCAAACACACCCCATGCACAACTCCACCGGGGAAGGTGCCAGGAACGAATTCTGTTGGTAGTTTTTACACTACCTTGGTAGGCAGCTGAAAGGCACCACAAAAGTTGTTCTACCTGCTTTCTGGGCTGAGATGGGGAACCGCTGAATTTTGGAGTCGGCCATTGACAAAATGTTCCAAACACACCCCATGCACAACTCCACCGGGGAAGGTGCCAGACAGGAGTTCTCCTGGTAGTTTTTACATTGCTCCGGTAGGCATCTGAAAGATACCACAAAAGATGTTCTACCTGCTTTCTGGGCTGAGATGGGGAAACGCTGAATTTTGGACTCGGCCGTTGACAAAATGTTCCAAACACACCCCCTGCACAACTCCACCGGGGAAGGTGCCAGACAGGAGTTCTCCTGGTAGTTTTTACATTGCTCCGGTAGGCATCTGAAAGACACCACAAAAGTTGTTCTACCTGCTTTCTGGGCTGAGATGGGGAACCGCTGAATTTTGGACTCGGCCGTTGACAAAATGTTCCAAACACACCCCATGCACAACTCCACCGGGGAAGGTGCCAGACAGGAGTTCTCCTGGTAGTTTTTACACTACTTTGGTAGGCATCTGAAAGACACCACAGAAGTTGTTCTACCTGCTTTCTGGGCTGAGATGGGGAACCGCTGAATTTTGGACTCGGCTGGTGACAAAATGTTCCAAACACACCCCATGCACAACTCCACCGGGGAAGGTGCCAGACAGGAGTTCTCTTGGTAGTTTTTACACTACCTTGGTAGGCAGCTGAAAGGCACCACAAAAGTTGTTCTTCCTGCTTTCTGGGCTGAGATGGGGAACCGCTGAATTTTGGACTCGGCCGGTGACAAAATGTTCCACAGACACCCCATGCACAACTCCACCGGGGAAGGTGCCAGGAACGAATTCTGTTGTTAGTTTTTACACTACCTTGGTAGGCAGCTGAAAGGCACAAGAAAAGTTGTTCTACCTGCTTTCTGGGCTGAGATGGGGAACCGCTGAATTTTGGAGTCGGCTGGTGACAAAATGTTCCAAAAACACCCCATGCACAACTCCACCGGGGAAGGTGCCAGACAGGAGTTCTCTTGGTAGTTTTTACACTACCTTGGTAGGCATCTGAAAGACACCACAAAAGTTGTTCTTCCTGCTTTCTGGGCTGAGATGGGGAATCGCTGAATTTTGGACTCGGCCGGTGACAAAATGTTCCAAACACACCCCATGCACAACTCCACCGGGGAAGGTGCCAGACAGGAGTTCTCTTAGTAGTTTTTACACTACCTTGGTAGGCATCTGAAAGACACCACAAAAGTTGTTCTACCTGCTTTCTGGGCTGAGATGGGGAAACGCTGAATTTTGGACTCGGCTGGTGACAAAATGTTCCAAACACACCCCATGCACAACTCCACCGGGGAAGGTGCCAGACAGGAGTTCTCTTGATAGTTTTTACACTACCTTGGTAGGCAGCTGAAAGGCACAAGAAAAGTTGTTGTACCTGCTTTGTGGGCTGAGATGGGGAACCGCTGAATTTTGGAGTCGGCCATTGACAAAATGTTCCAAACACACCCCATGCACAACTCCACCGGGGAAGGTGCCAGACAGGAGTTCTCCTGGTAGTTTTTACACTACCTTGGTAGGCATCTGAAAGACACCACAAAAGTTGTTCTACCTGCTTTCTGGGCTGAGATGGGGAATCGCTGAATTTTGGACTCGGCCGGTGACAAAATGTTCCAAACACACCCCATGCACAACTCCACCGGGGAAGGTGCCAGGAACGAATTCTGTTGGTAGTTTTTACACTACCTTGGTAGGCAGCTGAAAGGCACAAGAAAAGTTGTTGTACCTGCTTTGTGGGCTGAGATGGGGAACCGCTGAATTTTGGAGTCGGCCGTTGACAAAATGTTCCAAACACACCCCATGCACAACTCCACCGGGGAAGGTGCCAGACAGGAGTTCTCCTGGTAGTTTTTACATTGCTCCGGTAGGCATCTGAAAGATACCACAAAAGATGTTCTACCTGCTTTCTGGGCTGAGATGGGGAAACGCTGAATTTTGGACTCGGCCGGTGACAAAATGTTCCAAACACACCCCCTGCACAACGCCACCGGGGAAGGTGCCAGACAGGAGTTCTCCTGGTAGTTTTTACATTGCTCCGGTAGGCATCTGAAAGACACCACAAAAGTTGTTCTACCTGCTTTCTGGGCTGAGATGGGGAACCGCTGAATTTTGGACTCGGCCGTTGACAAAAGGTTCCAAACACACCCCATGCACAACTCCACCGGGGAAGGTGCCAGACAGGAGTTCTCCTGGTAGTTTTTACACTACCTTGGTAGGCATCTGAAAGACACCACAGAAGTTGTTCTACCTGCTTTCTGGGCTGAGATGGGGAAACGCTGAATTTTGGACTCGGCTGGTGGCAAAATGTTCCAAACACACCCCATGCACAACTCCACCGGGGAAGGTGCCAGGAACGAATTCTGTTGGTAGTTTTTACACTACCTTGGTAGGCAGCTGAAAGGCACAAGAAAAGTTGTTGTACCTGCTTTGTGGGCTGAGATGGGGAACCGCTGAATTTTGGAGTCGGCCGTTGACAAAATGTTCCAAACACACCCCATGCACAACTCCACCGGGGAAGGTGCCAGACAGGAGTTCTCCTGGTAGTTTTTACATTGCTCCGGTAGGCATCTGAAAGATACCACAAAAGTTGTTCTACCTGCTTTCTGGGCTGAGATGGGGAACCGCTGAATTTTGGACTCGGCCGGTGACAAAATGTTCCACAGACACCCCATGCACAACTCCACCGGGGAAGGTGCCAGGAACGAATTCTGTTGTTAGTTTTTACACTACCTTGGTAGGCAGCTGAAAGGCACAAGAAAAGTTGTTGTACCTGCTTTGTGGGCTGAGATGGGGAACCGCTGAATTTTGGAGTCGGCTGGTGACAAAATGTTCCAAACACACCCCATGCACAACTCCACCGGGGAAGGTGCCAGACAGGAGTTCTCCTGGTAGTTTTTACATTGCTCCGGTAGGCATCTGAAAGACACCACAAAAGTTGTTCTACCTGCTTTCTGGGCTGAGATGGGGAACCGCTGAAGTTTGGAGTCGGCCGTTGACAAAATGTTCCAAACACACCCCATGCACAACTCCACCGGGGAAGGTGCCAGACAGGAGTTCTCTTGGTAGTTTTTACACTACCTTGGTAGGCAGCTGAAAGGCACCACAAAAGTTGTTCTTCCTGCTTTCTGGGCTGAGATGGGGAACCGCTGAATTTTGGACTCGGCCGGTGACAAAATGTTCCAAACACACCCCATGCACAACTCCACCGGGGAAGGTGCCAGACAGGAGTTCTCTTAGTAGTTTTTACACTACCTTGGTAGGCAACTGAAAGACACCACAAAAGTTGTTCTACCTGCTTTCTGGGCTGAGATGGGGAAACGCTGAATTTTGGACTCGGCTGGTGACAAAATGTTCCAAACACACCCCATGCACAACTCCACCGTGGAAGGTGCCAGACAGGAGTTCTCTTGATAGTTTTTACACTACCTTGGTAGGCAGCTGAAAGGCACAAGAAAAGTTGTTGTACCTGCTTTGTGGGCTGAGATGGGGAACCGCTGAATTTTGGAGTCGGCCATTGACAAAATGTTCCAAACACACCCCATGCACAACTCCACCGGGGAAGGTGCCAGACAGGAGTTCTCCTGGTAGTTTTTACACTACCTTGGTAGGCATCTGAAAGACACCACAAAAGTTGTTCTACCTGCTTTCTGGGCTGAGATGGGGAATCGCTGAATTTTGGACTCGGCCGGTGACAAAATGTTCCAAACACACCCCATGCACAACTCCACCGGGGAAGGTGCCAGACAGGAGTTCTCTTAGTAGTTTTTACACTACCTTGGTAGGCATCTGAAAGACACCACAAAAGTTGTTCTACCTGCTTTCTGGGCTGAGATGGGGAAACGCTGAATTTTGGACTCGGCTGGTGACAAAATGTTCCAAACACACCCCATGCACAACTCCACCGGGGAAGGTGCCAGACAGGAGTTCTCTTGATAGTTTTTACACTACCTTGGTAGGCAGCTGAAAGGCACAAGAAAAGTTGTTGTACCTGCTTTGTGGGCTGAGATGGGGAACCGCTGAATTTTGGACTCGGCCGTTGACAAAATGTTCCAAACACACCCCATGCACAACTCCACCGGGGAAGGTGCCAGACAGGAGTTCTCCTGGTAGTTTTTACATTGCTCCGGTAGGCATCTGAAAGATACCACAAAAGATGTTCTACCTGCTTTCTGGGCTGAGATGGGGAACCGCTGAATTTTGGAGTCGGCCGGTGACAAAATGTTCCAAACACACCCCATGCACAACTCCACCGGGGAAGGTGCCAGACAGGAGTTCTCCTGGTAGTTTTTACATTGCTCCGGTAGGCATCTGAAAGACACCACAAAAGTTGTTCTACCTGCTTTCTGGGCTGAGATGGGGAACCGCTGAATTTTGGACTCGGCCGTTGACAAAATGTTCCAAACACACCCCATGCACAACTCCACCGGGGAAGGTGCCAGACAGGAGTTCTCCTGGTAGTTTTTACATTGCTCCGGTAGGCATCTGAAAGACACCACAGAAGTTGTTCTACCTGCTTTCTGGGCTGAGATGGGGAATCGCTGAATTTTGGACTCGGCCGTTGACAAAATGTTCCAAACACACCCCATGCACAACTCCACCGGGGAAGGTGCCAGACAGGAGTTCTCCTGGTAGTTTTTACACTACCTTGGTAGGCATCTGAAAGACACCACAAAAGTTGTTCTACCTGCTTTCTGGGCTGAGATGGGGAAACGCTGAATTTTGGACTCGGCCGGTGACAAAATGTTCAAAACACACCCCATGCACAACTCCACCACGGAAGGTGCCAGACAGGAGTTCTCCTGGTAGTTTTTACACTACCTTGGTAGGCATTTGAAAGACACCACAAAAGTTGTTCTACCTGCTTTCTGGGCTGAGATGGGGAACCGCTGAATTTTGGAGTCGGCCGGTGACAAAATGTTCAAAACACACCCCATGCACAACTCCACCACGGAAGGTGCCAGACAGGAGTTCTCCTGGTAGTTTTTACACTACCTTGGTAGGCATTTGAAAGACACCACAAAAGTTGTTGTACCTGCTTTCTGGGCTGAGATGGGGAACCGCTGAATTTTGGAGTCGGCTGGTGACAAAATGTTCCAAACACACCCCATGCACAACTCCACCACGGAAGGTGCCAGACAGGAGTTCTCTTGGTAGTTTTTACACTACCTTGGTAGGCATCTGAAAGATACCACAAAAGTTGTTCTACCTGCTTTGTGGGCTGAGATGGGGAACCGCTGAATTTTGGACTCGGCCGGTGACAAAATGTTCCAAACACACCCCCTGCACAACTCCACCGGGGAAGGTGCCAGACAGGAGTTCTCCTGGTAGTTTTTACATTGCTCCGGTAGGCATCTGAAAGACACCACAAAAGTTGTTCTTCCTGCTTTGTGGGCTGAGATGGGGAACCGCTGAATTTTGGAGTCGGCCGGTGACAAAATGTTCCAAACACACCCCATGCACAACTCCACCGGGGAAGGTGCCAGACAGGAGTTCTCCTGGTAGTTTTTACACTACCTTGGTAGGCATCTGAAAGGCACCACAAAAGTTGTTCTACCTGCTTTCTGGGCTGAGATGGGGAACCGCTGAATTTTGGAGTCGGCCGGTGACAAAATGTTCAAAACACACCCCATGCACAACTCCACCGGGGAAGGTGCCAGACAGGAGTTCTCCTGGTAGTTTCTACACTACCTTGGTAGGCATTTGAAAGGCACCACAAAAGTTGTTCTACCTGCTTTCTGGGCTGAGATGGGGAACCGCTGAATTTTGGACTCGGCTGGTGACAAAATGTTCCAAACACACCCCATGCACAACTCCACCGGGGAAGGTGCCAGGAACGAATTCTGTTGGTAGTTTTTACACTACCTTGGTAGGCAGCTGAAAGGCACCACAAAAGTTGTTCTACCTGCTTTCTGGGCTGAGATGGGGAACCGCTGAATTTTGGAGTCGGCCATTGACAAAATGTTCCAAACACACCCCATGCACAACTCCACCGGGGAAGGTGCCAGACAGGAGTTCTCCTGGTAGTTTTTACACTACTTTGGTAGGCATCTGAAAGACACCACAGAAGTTGTTCTACCTGCTTTCTGGGCTGAGATGGGGAACCGCTGAATTTTGGACTCGGCTGGTGACAAAATGTTCCAAACACACCCCATGCACAACTCCACCGGGGAAGGTGCCAGACAGGAGTTCTCTTGGTAGTTTTTACACTACCTTGGTAGGCAGCTGAAAGGCACCACAAAAGTTGTTCTTCCTGCTTTCTGGGCTGAGATGGGGAACCGCTGAATTTTGGACTCGGCCGGTGACAAAATGTTCCACAGACACCCCATGCACAACTCCACCGGGGAAGGTGCCAGGAACGAATTCTGTTGTTAGTTTTTACACTACCTTGGTAGGCAGCTGAAAGGCACAAGAAAAGTTGTTCTACCTGCTTTCTGGGCTGAGATGGGGAACCGCTGAATTTTGGAGTCGGCTGGTGACAAAATGTTCCAAAAACACCCCATGC
The DNA here is from genome assembly GCF_023634085.1 of Falco cherrug. NCBI lineage: Eukaryota > Metazoa > Chordata > Aves > Falconiformes > Falconidae > Falco > Falco cherrug. The sequence continues at coordinate 7,259 of NW_026599431.1, read as the reverse complement.
ACAACTCCACCGGGGAAGGTGCCAGACAGGAGTTCTCTTGGTAGTTTTTACACTACCTTGGTAGGCATCTGAAAGACACCACAAAAGTTGTTGTACCTGCTTTCTGGGCTGAGATGGGGAATCGCTGAATTTTGGACCCGGCCGGTGACAAAATGTTCCAAACACACCCCATGCACAACTCCACCGGGGAAGGTGCCAGACAGGAGTTCTCTTAGTAGTTTTTACACTACCTTGGTAGGCATCTGAAAGACACCACAAAAGTTGTTCTACCTGCTTTCTGGGCTGAGATGGGGAAACGCTGAATTTTGGACTCGGCTGGTGACAAAATGTTCCAAACACACCCCATGCACAACTCCACCGGGGAAGGTGCCAGACAGGAGTTCTCTTGATAGTTTTTACACTACCTTGGTAGGCAGCTGAAAGGCACAAGAAAAGTTGTTGTACCTGCTTTGTGGGCTGAGATGGGGAACCGCTGAATTTTGGAGTCGGCCATTGACAAAATGTTCCAAACACACCCCATGCACAACTCCACCGGGGAAGGTGCCAGACAGGAGTTCTCCTGGTAGTTTTTACACTACCTTGGTAGGCATCTGAAAGACACCACAAAAGTTGTTCTTCCTGCTTTGTGGGCTGAGATGGGGAACCGCTGAATTTTGGAGTCGGCCGGTGACAAAATGTTCCAAACACACCCCATGCACAACTCCACCGGGGAAGGTGCCAGACAGGAGTTCTCTTAGTAGTTTTTACACTACCTTGGTAGGCATCTGAAAGGCACCACAAAAGTTGTTCTACCTGCTTTCTGGGCTGAGATGGGGAACCGCTGAATTTTGGAGTCGGCCGGTGACAAAATGTTCAAAACACACCCCATGCACAACTCCACCGGGGAAGGTGCCAGACAGGAGTTCTCCTGGTAGTTTCTACACTACCTTGGTAGGCATTTGAAAGGCACCACAAAAGTTGTTCTACCTGCTTTCTGGGCTGAGATGGGGAACCGCTGAATTTTGGACTCGGCTGGTGACAAAATGTTCCAAACACACCCCATGCACAACTCCACCGGGGAAGGTGCCAGGAACGAATTCTGTTGGTAGTTTTTACACTACCTTGGTAGGCAGCTGAAAGGCACCACAAAAGTTGTTCTACCTGCTTTCTGGGCTGAGATGGGGAACCGCTGAATTTTGGAGTCGGCCGTTGACAAAATGTTCCAAACACACCCCATGCACAACTCCACCGGGGAAGGTGCCAGACAGGAGTTCTCCTGGTAGTTTTTACATTGCTCCGGTAGGCATCTGAAAGATACCACAAAAGATGTTCTACCTGCTTTCTGGGCTGAGATGGGGAACCGCTGAATTTTGGACTCGGCCGTTGACAAAATGTTCCAAACACACCCCCTGCACAACTCCACCGGGGAAGGTGCCAGACAGGAGTTCTCCTGGTAGTTTTTACACTACTTTGGTAGGCATCTGAAAGACACCACAGAAGTTGTTCTACCTGCTTTCTGGGCTGAGATGGGGAACCGCTGAATTTTGGACTCGGCTGGTGACAAAATGTTCCAAACACACCCCATGCACAACTCCACCGGGGAAGGTGCCAGACAGGAGTTCTCTTGGTAGTTTTTACACTACCTTGGTAGGCAGCTGAAAGGCACCACAAAAGTTGTTCTTCCTGCTTTCTGGGCTGAGATGGGGAACCGCTGAATTTTGGACTCGGCCGGTGACAAAATGTTCCACAGACACCCCATGCACAACTCCACCGGGGAAGGTGCCAGGAACGAATTCTGTTGTTAGTTTTTACACTACCTTGGTAGGCAGCTGAAAGGCACAAGAAAAGTTGTTCTACCTGCTTTCTGGGCTGAGATGGGGAACCGCTGAATTTTGGAGTCGGCTGGTGACAAAATGTTCCAAAAACACCCCATGCACAACTCCACCGGGGAAGGTGCCAGACAGGAGTTCTCTTGGTAGTTTTTACACTACCTTGGTAGGCATCTGAAAGACACCACAAAAGTTGTTGTACCTGCTTTCTGGGCTGAGATGGGGAATCGCTGAATTTTGGACTCGGCCGGTGACAAAATGTTCCAAACACACCCCATGCACAACTCCACCGGGGAAGGTGCCAGACAGGAGTTCTCTTAGTAGTTTTTACACTACCTTGGTAGGCATCTGAAAGACACCACAAAAGTTGTTCTACCTGCTTTCTGGGCTGAGATGGGGAAACGCTGAATTTTGGACTCGGCTGGTGACAAAATGTTCCAAACACACCCCATGCACAACTCCACCGGGGAAGGTGCCAGGAACGAATTCTGTTGGTAGTTTTTACACTACCTTGGTAGGCAGCTGAAAGGCACAAGAAAAGTTGTTGTACCTGCTTTGTGGGCTGAGATGGGGAACCGCTGAATTTTGGAGTCGGCCGTTGACAAAATGTTCCAAACACACCCCATGCACAACTCCACCGGGGAAGGTGCCAGACAGGAGTTCTCCTGGTAGTTTTTACATTGCTCCGGTAGGCATCTGAAAGATACCACAAAAGTTGTTCTACCTGCTTTCTGGGCTGAGATGGGGAACCGCTGAATTTTGGACTCGGCCGGTGACAAAATGTTCCACAGACACCCCATGCACAACTCCACCGGGGAAGGTGCCAGGAACGAATTCTGTTGGTAGTTTTTACACTACCTTGGTAGGCAGCTGAAAGGCACAAGAAAAGTTGTTGTTCCTGCTTTCTGGGCTGAGATGGGGAACCGCTGAATTTTGGACTCGGCCGGTGACAAAATGTTCCAAACACACCCCATGCACAACTCCACCGGGGAAGGTGCCAGACAGGAGTTCTCTTAGTAGTTTTTACACTACCTTGGTAGGCAACTGAAAGACACCACAAAAGTTGTTCTACCTGCTTTCTGGGCTGAGATGGGGAAACGCTGAATTTTGGACTCGGCTGGTGACAAAATGTTCCAAACACACCCCATGCACAACTCCACCGTGGAAGGTGCCAGACAGGAGTTCTCTTGATAGTTTTTACACTACCTTGGTAGGCAGCTGAAAGGCACAAGAAAAGTTGTTGTACCTGCTTTGTGGGCTGAGATGGGGAACCGCTGAATTTTGGAGTCGGCCATTGACAAAATGTTCCAAACACACCCCATGCACAACTCCACCGGGGAAGGTGCCAGACAGGAGTTCTCCTGGTAGTTTTTACACTACCTTGGTAGGCATCTGAAAGACACCACAAAAGTTGTTCTACCTGCTTTCTGGGCTGAGATGGGGAATCGCTGAATTTTGGACTCGGCTGGTGACAAAATGTTCCAAACACACCCCATGCACAACTCCACCGGGGAAGGTGCCAGGAACGAATTCTGTTGGTAGTTTTTACACTACCTTGGTAGGCAGCTGAAAGGCACAAGAAAAGTTGTTGTACCTGCTTTGTGGGCTGAGATGGGGAACCGCTGAATTTTGGAGTCGGCCGTTGACAAAATGTTCCAAACACACCCCATGCACAACTCCACCGGGGAAGGTGCCAGACAGGAGTTCTCCTGGTAGTTTTTACATTGCTCCGGTAGGCATCTGAAAGACACCACAAAAGTTGTTCTACCTGCTTTCTGGGCTGAGATGGGGAACCGCTGAATTTTGGACTCGGCCGTTGACAAAATGTTCCAAACACACCCCATGCACAACTCCACCGGGGAAGGTGCCAGACAGGAGTTCTCTTGGTAGTTTTTACACTACCTTGGTAGGCAGCTGAAAGACACCACAGAAGTTGTTCTACCTGCTTTGTGGGCTGAGATGGGGAATCGCTGAATTTTGGACTCGGCCGGTGACAAAATGTTCCAAACACACCCCATGCACAACTCCACCGGGGAAGGTGCCAGACAGGAGTTCTCTTAGTAGTTTTTACACTACCTTGGTAGGCATCTGAAAGACACCACAAAAGTTGTTCTACCTGCTTTCTGGGCTGAGATGGGGAAACGCTGAATTTTGGACTCGGCTGGTGACAAAATGTTCCTCAGACACCCCATGCACAACTCCACCGGGGAAGGTGCCAGACAGGAGTTCTCCTGGTAGTTTTTACACTACCTTGGTAGGCATCTGAAAGGCACAAGAAAAGTTGTTGTACCTGCTTTGTGGGCTGAGATGGGGAACCGCTGAATTTTGGAGTCGGCCATTGACAAAATGTTCCAAACACACCCCATGCACAACTCCACCGGGGAAGGTGCCAGACAGGAGTTCTCTTGGTAGTTTTTACACTACCTTGGTAGGCAGCTGAAAGGCACCACAAAAGTTGTTCTACCTGCTTTGTGGGCTGAGATGGGGAAACGCTGAATTTTGGAGTCGGCTGGTGACAAAATGTTCCAAACACACCCCATGCACAACTCCACCACGGAAGGTGCCAGACAGGAGTTCTCCTGGTAGTTTTTACACTACCTTGGTAGGCATCTGAAAGACACCACAAAAGTTGTTCTACCTGCTTTCTGGGCTGAGATGGGGAACCGCTGAATTTTGGAGTCGGCCGTTGACAAAATGTTCCAAACACACCCCATGCACAACTCCACCGGGGAAGGTGCCAGACAGGAGTTCTCCTGGTAGGTTTTACACTACCTTGGTAGGCATTTGAAAGACACCACAAAAGTTGTTCTACCTGCTTTCTGGGCTGAGATGGGGAAACGCTGAATTTTGGACTCGGCTGGTGACAAAATGTTCCAAACACACCCCCTGCACAACTCCACCGGGGAAGGTGCCAGACAGGAGTTCTCTTGGTAGTTTTTACACTACCTTGGTAGGCAGCTGAAAGGCACCACAAAAGTTGTTCTTCCTGCTTTCTGGACTGAGATGGGGAACCGCTGAATTTTGGACTCGGCCGGTGACAAAATGTTCCACAGACACCCCATGCACAACTCCACCGGGGAAGGTGCCAGGAACGAATTCTGTTGGTAGTTTTTACACTACCTTGGTAGGCAGCTGAAAGGCACAAGAAAAGTTGTTGTACCTGCTTTCTGGGCTGAGATGGGGAACCGCTGAATTTTGGAGTCGGCTGGTGACAAAATGTTCCAAACACACCCCATGCACAACTCCACCGGGGAAGGTGCCAGACAGGAGTTCTCCTGGTAGTTTTTACACTACCTTGGTAGGCATCTGAAAGACACCACAAAAGTTGTTCTACCTGCTTTCTGGGCTGAGATGGGGAACCGCTGAATTTTGGAGTCGGCCGTTGACAAAATGTTCCAAACACACCCCATGCACAACTCCACCGGGGAAGGTGCCAGACAGGAGTTCTCTTGGTAGTTTTTACACTACCTTGGTAGGCATCTGAAAGACACCACAAAAGTTGTTCTACCTGCTTTCTGGGCTGAGATGGGGAATCGCTGAATTTTGGACTCGGCCGGTGACAAAATGTTCCAAACACACCCCATGCACAACTCCACCGGGGAAGGTGCCAGACAGGAGTTCTCTTAGTAGTTTTTACACTACCTTGGTAGGCATCTGAAAGACACCACAAAAGTTGTTCTACCTGCTTTCTGGGCTGAGATGGGGAAACGCTGAATTTTGGACTCGGCTGGTGACAAAATGTTCCAAACACACCCCATGCACAACTCCACCGGGGAAGGTGCCAGACAGGAGTTCTCTTGATAGTTTTTACACTACCTTGGTAGGCAGCTGAAAGGCACAAGAAAAGTTGTTGTACCTGCTTTCTGGGCTGAGATGGGGAACCGCTGAATTTTGGAGTCGGCCATTGACAAAATGTTCCAAACACACCCCATGCACAACTCCACCACGGAAGGTGCCAGACAGGAGTTCTCTTGGTAGTTTTTACACTACCTTGGTAGGCAGCTGAAAGGCACCACAAAAGTTGTTCTACCTGCTTTGTGGGCTGAGATGGGGAACCGCTGAATTTTGGAGTCGGCTGGTGACAAAATGTTCCAAACACACCCCCTGCACAACTCCACCGGGGAAGGTGCCAGACAGGAGTTCCCCTGGTAGTTTTTACATTGCTCCGGTAGGCATCTGAAAGATACCACAAAAGATCTTCTACCTGCTTTCTGGGCTGAGATGGGGAACCGCTGAATTTTGGACTCGGCCGGTGACAAAATGTTCCAAACACACCCCATGCACAACTCCACCGGGGAAGGTGCCAGGCAGGAGTTCTCCTGGTAGTTTTTACACTACCTTGGTAGGCATCTGAAAGACACCACAGAAGTTGTTGTACCTGCTTTCTGGGCTGAGATGGGGAACCGCTGAATTTTGGAGTCGGCCGGTGACAAAATGTTCCAAACACACCCCATGCACAACTCCACCGGGGAAGGTGCCAGACAGGAGTTCTCCTGGTAGTTTTTACACTACCTTGGTAGGCATTTGAAAGACACCACAAAAGTTGTTCTACCTGCTTTCTGGGCTGAGATGGGGAACCGCTGAATTTTGGAGTCGGCTGGTGACAAAATGTTCCAAACACACCCCCTGCACAACTCCACCGGGGAAGGTGCCAGACAGGAGTTCTCTTGGTAGTTTTTACACTACCTTGGTAGGCAGCTGAAAGGCACCACAAAAGTTGTTCTTCCTGCTTTCTGGGCTGAGATGGGGAACCGCTGAATTTTGGACTCGGCCGGTGACAAAATGTTCCACAGACACCCCATGCACAACTCCACCGGGGAAGGTGCCAGGAACGAATTCTGTTGGTAGTTTTTACACTACCTTGGTAGGCAGCTGAAAGGCACAAGAAAAGTTGTTGTACCTGCTTTGTGGGCTGAGATGGGGAACCGCTGAATTTTGGAGTCGGCTGGTGACAAAATGTTCCAAACACACCCCATGCACAACTCCACCGGGGAAGGTGCCAGACAGGAGTTCTCCTGGTAGTTTTTACACTACCTTGGTAGGCATCTGAAAGACACCACAAAAGTTGTTCTACCTGCTTTCTGGGCTGAGATGGGGAACCGCTGAATTTTGGAGTCGGCCGTTGACAAAATGTTCCAAACACACCCCATGCACAACTCCACCGGGGAAGGTGCCAGGAACGAATTCTTTTGGTAGTTTTTACACTACCTTGGTAGGCAGCTGAAAGGCACAAGAAAAGTTGTTGTACCTGCTTTCTGGGCTGAGATGGGGAACGGCTGAATTTTGGAGTCGGCCGGTGACAAAATGTTCCAAACACACCCCATGCACAACTCCACCGGGGAAGGTGCCAGACAGGAGTTCTCTTGATAGTTTTTACACTACCTTGGTAGGCAGCTGAAAGGCACAAGAAAAGTTGTTCTACCTGCTTTCTGGGCTGAGATGGGGAACCGC
>NW_026599430.1:0-45120 GCF_023634085.1 Falco cherrug | reverse complement strand
GCCTACCGGGGTAGTGTAAAAACTACCAACAGAACTCGTTTCTGGCACCTTCCCCCGGTGGAGTTGTGCATGGGGGTGTGTTTGGAACATTTTGTCACCAGCCGAGTCCAAAATTCAGCGATTCCCCATCTCAGCCCAGAAAGCAGGTAGAACAAGTTTTGTGGTGCCTTTCAGCTGCCTACCGGGGTAGTGTAAAAACTACCAACAGAACTCGTTTTCTGGCACCTTCCCCGGTGGAGTTGTGCATGGGGTGTGTTTGGAACATTTTGTCAGCAGCCGAGTCCAAAATTCAGCGATTCCCCATCTCAGCCCAGAAAGCAGGTAGAACAAGTTTTGTGGTGCCTTTCAGCTGCCTACCGGGGTAGTGTAAAAACTACCAACAGAACTCGTTTCTGGCACCTTCCCCGGTGGAGTTGTGCATGGGGTGTGTTTGGAACATTTTGTCAGCAGCCGAGTCCAAAATTCAGCGATTCCCCCATCTCAGCCCAGAAAGCAGGTAGAACAAGTTTTGTGGTGCCTTTCAGCTGCCTACCGGGGGTAGTGTAAAAAACTACCAACAGAACTCGTTTCTGGCACCTTCCCCGGTGGAGTTGTGCATGGGGTGGTGTTTGTGGAACATTTTGTCACCAGCCGAGTCCAAAATTCAGCGTTCCCCATCTCAGCCCAGAAAGCAGGTAGAACAAGTTTTGTGGTGCCTTTCAGCTGCCTACCGGGGTAGTGTAAAAACTACCAACAGAACTCGTTTCTGGCACCTTCCCCGGTGGAGTTGTGCATGGGGTGTGTTTGGAACATTTTGTCACCAGCCGAGTCCAAATTCAGCGATTCCCCATCTCAGCCCAGAAAGCAGGTAGAACAAGTTTTGTGGTGCCTTTCAGCTGCCTACCGGGGTAGTGTAAAAACTACCAACAGAACTCGTTTCTGGCACCTTCCCCGGTGGAGTTGTGCATGGGGTGTGTTTGGAACATTTTGTCACCAGCCGAGTCCAAAATTCAGCCGTTCCCCATCTCAGCCCAGAAAGCAGGTAGAACAAGTTTTGTGGTGCCTTTCAGCTGCCTACCGGGGTAGTGTAAAAACTACCAACAGAACTCGTTTCTGGCACCTTCCCCGGTGGAGTTGTGCATGGGTGTGGTTTGGAACATTTTGTCAGCAGCCGAGTCCAAAATTCAGCGATTCCCCATCTCAGCCCAGAAAGCAGGTAGAACAAGTTTTGTGGTGCCTTTCAGCTGCCTACCGGTGGTAGTGTAAAAACTACCAACAGAACTCGTTTCTGGCACCTTCCCCGGTGGAGTTGTGCATGGGGTGTGTTTGGAACATTTGTCAGCAGCCGAGTCCAAAAGTCAGCGATTCCCCATCTCAGCCCAGAAAGCAGGTAGAACAAGTTTTGTGGTGCCTTTCAGCTGCCTACCGGGGTAGTGTAAAAACTACCAACAGAACTCGTTTCTGGCACCTTCCCCGGTGGAGTTGTGCATGGGGTGTGTTTGGAACATTTTGTCACCAGCCGAGTCCAAAATTCAGCGATTTCCCCATCTCAGCCCAGAAAGCAGGTAGAACAAGTTTTGTGGTGCCTTTCAGCTGCCTACCGGGGTAGTGTAAAAACTACCAACAGAACTCGTTTCTGGCACCTTCCCCGGTGGAGTTGTGCATGGGGTGTGTTTGGAACATTTTGTCACCAGCCGAGTCCAAAATTCAGCCGTTCCCCATCTCAGCCCAGAAAGCAGGTAGAACAAGTTTTGTGGTGCCTTTCAGCTGCCTACCGGGGGTAGTGTAAAAACTACCAACAGAACTCCTTTCTGGCAACCTTCCCCGGTGGAGTTGTGCATGGGGTGTGTTTGGAACATTTTGTCAGCAGCCGAGTCCAAATTCAGCGATTCCCCATCTCAGCCCAGAAAGCAGGTAGAACAAGTTTTGTGGTGCCTTTCAGCTGCCTACCGGGGTAGTGTAAAAACTACTAACAGAACTCGTTTCTGGGCACCTTCCCCGGTGGAGTTGTGCATGGGGTGTGTTTGGAACATTTTGTCACCAGCCGAGTCCAAAATTCAGCGATTCCCCATCTCAGCCCAGAAAGCAGGTAGAACAAGTTTTGTGGTGCCTTTCAGCTGCCTACCGGGGTAGTGTAAAAACTACCAACAGAACTCGTTTCTGGCACCTTCCCCGGTGGAGTTGTGCATGGGGTGTGTTTGGAACATTTTGTCACCAGCCGAGTCCAAAATTCAGCGATTCCCCATCTCAGCCCAGAAAGCAGGTAGAACAAGTTTTGTGGTGCCTTTCAGCTGCCTACCGGGGTAGTGTAAAAACTACCAACAGAACTCGTTTCTGGCACCTTCCCCGGTGGAGTTGTGCAGGGGGTGTGTTTGGAACATTTTGTCACCAGCCGAGTCCAAAATTCAGCGATTCCCCATCTCAGCCCAGAAAGCAGGTAGAACAAGTTTTGTGGTGCCTTTCAGCTGCCTACCGGGGTAGTGTAAAAAACTACCAACAGAACTCGTTTCTGGCACCTTCCCCGGTGGAGTTGTGCATGGGGTGTGTTTGGAACATTTTGTCACCAGCCGAGTCCAAAATTCAGCGATTCCCCATCTCAGCCCAGAAAGCAGGTAGAACAAGTTTTGTGGTGCCTTTCAGCTGCCTACCGGGGTAGTGTAAAAAACTACCAACAGAACTCGTTTCTGGCACCTTCCCGGTGGAGTTGTGCATGGGGTGTGTTTGGAACATTTTGATCAGCAGCCGAGTCCAAAAGTCAGCGATTCCCCATCTCAGCCCAGAAAGCAGGTAGAACAAGTTTTGTGGTGCCTTTCAGCTGCCTACCGGGGTAGTGTAAAAAACTACCAACAGAACTCGTTTCTGGCACCTTCCCCGGTGGAGTTGTGCATGGGGTGTGTTTGGAACATTTTGTCAGCAGCCGAGTCCAAAATTCAGCGATTCCCCATCTCAGCCCAGAAAGCAGGTAGAACAACTTTTGTGGTGCCTTTCAGCTGCCTACCGGGGGGTAGTGTAAAAACTACCAACAGAACTCGTTTCTGGCACCTTCCCCGGTGGAGTTGTGCATGGGGGTGTGTTGGAACATTTTGTCACCAGGCGAGTCCAAAATTCAGCCGTTCCCCATCTCAGCCCCAGAAAGCAGGTAGAACAAGTTTTGTGGTGCCTTTCAGCTGCCTACCGGGGGGTAGTGTAAAAACTACCAACAGAACTCGTTTCTGGCACCTTCCCCGGTGGAGTTGTGCATGGGGTGTGTTTGGAACATTTTGTCACCAGGCGAGTCCAAATTCAGCGATTCCCCATCTCAGCCAGAAAGCAGGTAGAACAAGTTTTGTGGTGCCTTTCAGCTGCCTACCGGGGTAGTGTAAAAACTACCAACAGAACTCGTTTCTGGCACCTTCCCCGGTGGAGTTGTGCATGGGGTGTGTTTGGAACATTTTGTCAGCAGCCGAGTCCAAAATTCAGCGATTCCCCATCTCAGCCCAGAAAGCAGGTAGAACAAGTTTTGTGGTGCCTTTTCAGCTGCCTACCGGGGTAGTGTAAAAACTACCAACAGAACTCGTTTCTGGCACCTTCCCCGGTGGAGTTGTGCATGGGTGTGTTTGGAACATTTTGTCACCAGCCGAGTCCAAAATTCAGCGATTCCCCATCTCAGCCCAGAAAGCAGGTAGAACAAGTTTTGTGGTGCCTTTCAGCTGCCTACCGGTGGTAGTGTAAAAACTACCACAGAACTCGTTTCTGGCACCTTCCCCGGTGGAGTTGTGCATGGGTGTGTTTGGAACATTTTGTCACCAGCCGAGTCCAAAATTCAGCGATTCCCCATCTCAGCCCAGAAAGCAGGTAGAACAAGGTTTTGTGGTGCCTTTCAGCTGCCTACCGGGGTAGTGTAAAAACTACCAACAGAACTCGTTTCTGGCACTTTCACCGGTGGAGTTGTGCATGGGGTGTGTTTGGAACATTTTGTCACCAGCCGAGTCCAAAATTCAGCGATTCCCCATCTCAGCCCAGAAAGCAGGTAGAACAAGTTTTGTGGTGCCTTTCCGCTGCCTACCGGGGTTGGTAGTGTAAAAACTACCAACAGAACTCGTTTCTGGCACCTTCCCCGGTGGAGTTGTGCATGGGGTGTGTTTGGAACATTTTGTCAGCAGCCGAGTCCAAAATTCAGCCGTTCCCCATCTCAGCCCAGAAAGCAGGTAGAACAAGTTTTGTGGTGCCTTTCAGCTGCCCTACCGGGGTAGTGTAAAAACTACCAACAGAACTCGTTTCTGGCACCTTCCCCGGTGGAGTTGTGCATGGGGTGTGTGTTTGGAACATTTTGTCACCAGCCGAGTCCAAAATTCAGCGATTCCCCATCTCAGCCCAGAAAGCAGGTAGAACAAGTTTTGTGGTGCCCTTTCAGCTGCCTACCGGGGTAGTGTAAAAACTACCAACAGAACTCGTTTCTGGCACCTTCCCCGGTGGAGTTGTGCATGGGGTGTGTTTGGAACATTTTGTCACCAGCCGAGTCCAAAATTCAGCGATTCCCCATCTCAGCCCAGAAAGCAGGTAGAACAAGTTTTGTGGTGCCTTTCAGCTGCCTACCGGGGGTAGTGTAAAAACTACCAACAGAACTCGTTTCTGGCACCTTCCCCGGTGGAGTTGTGCATGGGGTGTGTTTGAACATTTTGTCACCAGCCGAGTCAAAATTCAGCGATTCCCCATCTCAGCCCAGAAAGCAGGTAGAACAAGTTTTTGTGGTGCCTTTCAGCTGCCTACCGGGGTAGTGTAAAAAACTACCAACAGAACTCGTTTCTGGCACCTTCCCCGGTGGAGTTGTGCATGGGGTGTGTGTTTGGAACATTTTGTCAGCAGCCGAGTCCAAAATTCAGCCGTTCCCCATCTCAGCCCAGAGAAAGCAGGTAGAACAAGTTTTGTGGTGCCTTTCAGCTGCCTACCGGGTAGTGTAAAAACTACCAAACAGAACTCGTTTCTGGCACCTTCCCCGGTGGAGTTGTGCATGGGGTGTGTTTGGAACATTTTGTCACCAGCCGAGTCCAAAATTCAGCGATTCCCCATCTCAGCCCAGAAAGCAGGTAGAACAAGTTTTGTGGTGCCTTTTCAGCTGCCTACCGACGGGGTAGTGTAAAAACTACCAACAGAACTCGTTTCTGGCACCTTCCCCGGTGGAGTTGTGCATGGGGTGTGTTTGGAACATTTTGTCACCAGCCGAGTCCAAAATTCAGCGATTCCCCATCTCAGCCCAGAAAGCAGGTAGAACAAGTTTTGTGGTGCCTTTCAGCTGCCTACCGGGGTAGTGTAAAAACTACCAACAGAACTCGTTTCTGGCACCTTCCCCGGTGGAGTTGTGCATGGGGTGTGTTTGGAACATTTTGTCACCAGCCGAGTCCAAAATTCAGCGATTCCCCATCTCAGCCCAGAAAGCAGGTAGAACAAGTTTTGTGGTGCCTTTCAGCTGCCTACCGGGGTAGTGTAAAAACTACCAACAGAACTCGTTTCTGGCACCTTCCCCGGTGGAGTTGTGCATGGGGTGTGTGTTTGGAACATTTTGTCAGCAGCCGAGTCCAAAATTCAGCCGTTCCCCATCTCAGCCCAGAAAGCAGGGTAGAACAAGTTTTGTGGTGCCTTTCAGCTGCCTACCGGGGGTAGTGTAAAAACTACCAACAGAACTCGTTTCTGGCACCTTCCCCGGTGGAGTTGTGCATGGGGTGTGTTTGGAACATTTTGTCACCAGGCGAGTCCAAAATTCAGCCGTTCCCCATCTCAGCCCAGAAAGCAGGTAGAACAAGTTTTGTGGTGCCTTTCAGCTGCCTACCGGGGTAGTGTAAAAACTACCAACAGAACTCGTTTTCTGGCACCTTCCCCGGTGGAGTTGTGCATGGGGTGTGTTTGGAACATTTTGTCAGCAGCCGAGTCCAAAATTCAGCCGTTCCCCATCTCAGCCCAGAAAGCAGGTAGAACAAGTTTTGTGGGTGCCTTTCAGCTGCCTACCGGGGGTAGTGTAAAAACTACCAACAGAACTCGTTTCTGGCACCTTCCCCGGTGGAGTTGTGCATGGGGTGTGTTTGGAACATTTTGTCACCAGCCGAGTCCAAAATTCAGCGATTCCCCATCTCAGCCCAGAAAGCAGGTAGAACAAGTTTTGTGGTGCCTTTCAGCTGCCTACCGGGGTAGTGTAAAAACTACCAACAGAACTCGTTTCTGGCACCTTCCCCGGTGGAGTTGTGCATGGGGTGTGTTTGGAACATTTTGTCACCAGCCGAGTCCAAAATTCAGCGATTCCCCATCTCAGCCCAGAAAGCAGGTAGAACAAGTTTTGTGGTGCCTTTCAGCTGCCTACCGGGGTAGTGTAAAAACTACCAACAGAACTCGTTTCTGGCACCTTCCCCGGTGGAGTTGTGCATGGGGTGTGTTTGGAACATTTTGTCACCAGCCGAGTCCAAAATTCAGCGATTCCCCATCTCAGCCCAGAAAGCAGGTAGAACAAGTTTTGTGGTGCCTTTCAGCTGCCTACCGGGGTAGTGTAAAAACTACCAACAGAACTCGTTTCTGGCACCTTCCCCGGTGGAGTTGTGCATGGGGTGTGTTTGGAACATTTTGTCAGCAGCCGAGTCCAAAATTCAGCCGTTCCCCATCTCAGCCCAGAAAGCAGGTAGAACAAGTTTTGTGGTGCCTTTCAGCTGCCTACCGGGGGTAGTGTAAAAACTACCAACAGAACTCGTTTCTGGCACCTTCCCCGGTGGAGTTGTGCATGGGGTTGTGTTTGGAACATTTTGTCACCAGCCGAGTCCAAAAATTCAGCGATTCCCCATCTCAGCCCAGAAAGCAGGTAGAACAAGTTTTGTGGTGCCTTTCAGCTGCCTACCGGGGGTAGTGTAAAAACTACCAACAGAACTCGTTTCTGGCACCTTCCCCGGTGGAGTTGTGCATGGGGTGTGTTTGGAACATTTTGTCACCAGCCGAGTCCAAAATTCAGCGATTCCCCATCTCAGCCCAGAAAGCAGGTAGAACAAGTTTTGTGGTGCCTTTCAGCTGCCTACCGGGGTAGTGTAAAAACTACCAACAGAACTCGTTTCTGGCACCTTCCCCGGTGGAGTTGTGCATGGGGTGTGTTTGGAACATTTTGTCACCAGCCGAGTCCAAAATTCAGCGATTCCCCATCTCAGCCCAGAAAGCAGGTAGAACAAGTTTTGTGGTGCCTTTCAGCTGCCTACCGGGGTAGTGTAAAAACTACCAACAGAACTCGTTTCTGGCACCTTCCCCGGTGGAGTTGTGCATGGGGGTGTGTTTGGAACATTTTGTCAGCAGCCGAGTCCAAAATTCAGCCGTTCCCCATCTCAGCCCAGAAAGCAGGTAGAACAAGTTTTGTGGTGCCTTTCAGCTGCCTACCGGGGTAGTGTAAAAACTACCAACAGAACTCGTTTCTGGCACCTTCCCCGGTGGAGTTGTGCATGGGGTGTGTTTGGAACATTTTGTCACCAGGCGAGTCCAAAATTCAGCCGTTCCCCATCTCAGCCCAGAAAGCAGGTAGAACAAGTTTTGTGGTGCCTTTCAGCTGCCTACCGGGGTAGTGTAAAAACTACCAACAGAACTCGTTTCTGGCACCTTCCCCGGTGGAGTTGTGCATGGGTGTGTTTGGAACATTTTGTCACCAGGCGAGTCCAAAATTCAGCGATTCCCCATCTCAGCCCAGAAAGCAGGTAGAACAAGTTTTGTGGTGCCTTTCAGCTGCCTACCGGGGTAGTGTAAAAACTACCAACAGAACTCGTTTCTGGCACCTTCCCCGGTGGAGTTGTGCATGGGGGTGTGTTTGGAACATTTTGTCACCAGCCGAGTCCAAAATTCAGCGATTCCCCATCTCAGCCCAGAAAGCAGGTAGAACAAGTTTTGTGGTGCCTTTCAGCTGCCTACCGGGGTAGTGTAAAAACTACCAACAGAACTCGTTTCTGGCACCTTCCCCGGTGGAGGTGTGCATGGGGTGTGTTTGGAACATTTTGTCACCAGCCGAGTCCAAAATTCAGCGATTCCCCATCTCAGCCCAGAAAGCAGGTTAGAACAAGTTTTGTGGTGCCTTTCAGCTGCCTACCGGGGTAGTGTAAAAACTACCAACAGAACTCGTTTCTGGCACCTTCCCCGGTGGAGTTGTGCATGGGGTGTGTTTGGAACATTTTGTCACCAGCCGAGTCCAAAATTCAGCGATTCCCCATCTCAGCCCAGAAAGCAGGTAGAACAAGTTTTGTGGTGCCTTTCAGCTGCCTACCGGGGTAGTGGTGTAAAAACTACCAACAGAACTCGTTTCTGGCACCTTCCCCGGTGGAGTTGTGCATGGGGTGTGTTTGGAACATTTTGTCACCAGCCGAGTCCAAAATTCAGCGATTCCCCATCTCAGCCCAGAAAGCAGGTAGAACAAGTTTTGTGGTGCCTTTCAGCTGCCTACCGGGGTAGTGTAAAAACTACCAACAGAACTCGTTTTCTGGCACCTTCCCCGGTGGAGTTGTGCATGGGGTGTGTTTCGAACATTTTGTCAGCAGCCGAGTCCAAAATTCAGCCGTTCCCCATCTCAGCCCAGAAAGCAGGTAGAACAAGTTTTGTGGTGCCTTTCAGCTGCCTACCGGGGTAGTGTAAAAACTACCAACAGAACTCGTTTCTGGCACCTTCCCCGGTGGAGTTGTGCATGGGGTGTGTTTGGAACATTTTGTCACCAGCTGAGTCCAAAATTCAGCGATTCCCCATCTCAGCCCAGAAAGCAGGTAGAACAAGTTTTGTGGTGCCTTTCAGCTGCCTACCGGGGTAGTGTAAAAACTACCAACAGAACTCGTTTCTGGCACCTTCCCCGGTGGAGTTGTGCATGGGGGTGTGTTTGGAACATTTTGTCACCAGCCGAGTCCAAAATTCAGCGATTCCCCATCTCAGCCCAGAAAGCAGGTAGAACAAGTTTTGTGGTGCCTTTCAGCTGCCTACCGGGGTAGTGTAAAAACTACCAACAGAACTCGTTTCTGGCACTTCCCCGGTGGAGTTGTGCATGGGGTGTGTTTGGAACATTTTGTCAGCAGCCGAGTCCAAAATTCAGCCGTTTCCCCATCTCAGCCCAGAAAGCAGGTAGAACAAGTTTTGTGGTGCCTTTCAGCTGCCTACCGGGGTAGTGTAAAAACTACCAACAGAACTCGTTTCTGGCACCTTCCCCGGTGGAGTTGTGCATGGGGTGTGTTTGGAACATTTTGTCACCAGCTGAGTCCAAAATTCAGCGATTCCCCATCTCAGCCCAGAAAGCAGGTAGAACAAGTTTTGTGGTGCCTTTCAGCTGCCTACCGGGGTAGTGTAAAAACTACCAACAGAACTCGTTTCTGGCACCTTCCCCGGTGGAGTTGTGCATGGGGTGTGTTTGGAACATTTTGTCACCAGCCGAGTCCAAAATTCAGCGATTCCCCATCTCAGCCCAGAAAGCAGGTAGAACAAGTTTTGTGGTGCCTTTCAGCTGCCTACCGGGGTAGTGTAAAAACTACCAACAGAACTCGTTTCTGGCACCTTCCCCGGTGGAGTTGTGCATGGGGTGTGTTTGGAACATTTTGTCACCAGCCGAGTCCAAAATTCAGCGATTCCCCATCTCAGCCCAGAAAGCAGGTAGAACAAGTTTTGTGGTGCCTTTCAGCTGCCTACCGGGGTAGTGTAAAAACTACCAACAGAACTCGTTTCTGGCACCTTCCCCGGTGGAGGTGTGCATGGGGTGTGTTTGGAACATTTTGTCACCAGCCGAGTCCAAAATTCAGCGATTCCCCATCTCAGCCCAGAAAGCAGGTAGAACAAGTTTTGTGGTGCCTTTCAGCTGCCTACCGGGGTAGTGTAAAAACTACCAACAGAACTCGTTTCTGGCACCTTCCCCGGTGGAGTTGTGCATGGGGTGTGTTTGGAACATTTTGTCACCAGCCGAGTCCAAAATTCAGCGATTCCCCATCTCAGCCCAGAAAGCAGGTAGAACAAGTTTTGTGGTGCCTTTCAGCTGCCTACCGGGGGTAGTGTAAAAACTACCAACAGAACTCGTTTCTGGCACTTTCCCCGGTGGAGTTGTGCAATGGGGTGTGTTTGGAACATTTTGTCACCAGCCGAGTCCAAAATTCAGCGATTCCCCATCTCAGCCCAGAAAGCAGGTAGAACAAGTTTTGTGGTGCCTTTCAGCTGCCTACCGGGGTAGTGTAAAAACTACCAACAGAACTCGTTTCTGGCACCTTCCCCGGTGGAGTTGTGCATGGGGTGTGTTTGGAACATTTTGTCAGCAGCCGAGTCCAAAATTCAGCCGTTCCCCATCTCAGCCCAGAAAGCAGGTAGAACAAGTTTTGTGGTGCCTTTCAGCTGCCTACCGGGGGGTAGTGTAAAAACTACCAACAGAACTCGTTTCTGGCACCTTCCCCGGTGGAGTTGTGCATGGGGGTGTGTTTGGAACATTTTGTCACCAGCTGAGTCCAAAATTCAGCGATTCCCCATCTCAGCCCAGAAAGCAGGGTAGAACAAGTTTTGTGGTGCCTTTCAGCTGCCTACCGGGGTAGTGTAAAAACTACCAACAGAACTCGTTTCTGGCACCTTCCCCGGTGGAGTTGTGCATGGGGTGTGTTTGGAACATTTTGTCACCAGCCGAGTCCAAAATTCAGCGATTCCCCATCTCAGCCCAGAAAGCAGGTAGAACAAGTTTTGTGGTGCCTTTCAGCTGCCTACCGGGGTAGTGTAAAAACTACCAACAGAACTCGTTTCTGGCACCTTCCCCGGTGGAGTTGTGCATGGGGTGTGTTTGGAACATTTTGTCACCAGGCGAGTCCAAAATTCAGCCGTTCCCCATCTCAGCCCAGAAAGCAGGTAGAACAAGTTTTGTGGTGCCTTTCAGCTGCCTACCGGGGTAGTGTAAAAAGTACCAACAGAACTCGTTTCTGGCACCTTCCCCGGTGGAGTTGTGCATGGGGTGTGTTTGGAACATTTTGTCACCAGCCGAGTCCAAAATTCAGCGATTCCCCATGTCAGCCCAGAAAGCAGGTAGAACAAGTTTTGTGGTGCCTTTCAGCTGCCTACCGGGGTAGTGTAAAAACTACCAACAGAACTCGTTTCTGGCACCTTCCCCGGTGGAGTTGTGCATGGGGTGTGTTTGGAACATTTTGTCACCAGGCGAGTCCAAAATTCAGCGATTCCCCATCTCAGCCCAGAAAGCAGGTAGAACAAGTTTTGTGGTGCCTTTCAGCTGCCTACCGGGGTAGTGTAAAAACTACCAACAGAACTCGTTTCTGGCACCTTCCCCGGTGGAGTTGTGCATGGGGTGTGTTTGGAACATTTTGTCACCAGCCGAGTCCAAAATTCAGCGATTCCCCATCTCAGCCCAGAAAGCAGGTAGAACAAGTTTTGTGGTGCCTTTCAGCTGCCTACCGGGGTAGTGTAAAAACTACCAACAGAACTCGTTTCTGGCACCTTCCCCGGTGGAGTTGTGCATGGGGTGTGTTTGGAACATTTTGTCACCAGCCGAGTCCAAAATTCAGCGATTCCCCATCTCAGCCCAGAAAGCAGGTAGAACAAGTTTTGTGGTGCCTTTCAGCTGCCTACCGGGGTAGTGTAAAAACTACCAACAGAACTCGTTTCTGGCACCTTCCCCGGTGGAGTTGTGCATGGGGTGTGTTTGGAACATTTTGTCACCAGCCGAGTCCAAAATTCAGCGATTCCCCATCTCAGCCCAGAAAGCAGGTAGAACAAGTTTTGTGGTGCCTTTCAGCTGCCTACCGGGGTAGTGTAAAAACTACCAACAGAACTCGTTTCTGGCACTTTCCCCGGTGGTGTTGTGCATGGGGTGTGTTTGGAACATTTTGTCAGCAGCCGAGTCCAAAATTCAGCGATTCCCCATCTCAGCCCAGAAAGCAGGTAGAACAAGTTTTGTGGTGCCTTTCAGCTGCCTACCGGGGTAGTGTAAAAACTACCAACAGAACTCGTTTCTGGCACCTTCCCCGGTGGAGTTGTGCATGGGGTGTGTTTGGAACATTTTGTCAGCAGCCGAGTCCAAAATTCAGCCGTTCCCCATCTCAGCCCAGAAAGCAGGTAGAACAAGTTTTGTGGTGCCTTTCAGCTGCCTACCGGGGTAGTGTAAAAACTACCAACAGAACTCGTTTCTGGCACCTTCCCCGGTGGAGTTGTGCATGGGGTGTGTTTGGAACATTTTGTCACCAGCCGAGTCCAAAATTCAGCGATTCCCCATCTCAGCCCAGAAAGCAGGTAGAACAAGTTTTGTGGTGCCTTTCAGCTGCCTACCGGGGTAGTGTAAAAACTACCAACAGAACTCGTTTCTGGCACCTTCCCCGGTGGAGTTGTGCATGGGGTGTGTTTGGAACATTTTGTCACCAGGCGAGTCCAAAATTCAGCGATTCCCCATCTCAGCCCAGAAAGCAGGTAGAACAAGTTTTGTGGTGCCTTTCAGCTGCCTACCGGGGTAGTGTAAAAACTACCAACAGAACTCGTTTCTGGCACCTTCCCCGGTGGAGTTGTGCATGGGGTGTGTTTGGAACATTTTGTCACCAGCCGAGTCCAAAATTCAGCCGTTCCCCATCTCAGCCCAGAAAGCAGGTAGAACAAGTTTTGTGGTGCCTTTCAGCTGCCTACCGGGGTAGTGTAAAAACTACCAACAGAACTCGTTTCTGGCACCTTCCCCGGTGGAGTTGTGCATGGGGTGTGTTTGGAACATTTTGTCACCAGCCGAGTCCAAAATTCAGCGATTCCCCATCTCAGCCCAGAAAGCAGGTAGAACAAGTTTTGTGGTGCCTTTCAGCTGCCTACCGGGGTAGTGTAAAAACTACCAACAGAACTCGTTTCTGGCACCTTCCCCGGTGGAGTTGTGCATGGGGTGTGTTTGGAACATTTTGTCACCAGCCGAGTCCAAAATTCAGCGATTCCCCATCTCAGCCCAGAAAGCAGGTAGAACAAGTTTTGTGGTGCCTTTCAGCTGCCTACCGGGGTAGTGTAAAAACTACCAACAGAACTCGTTTCTGGCACCTTCCCCGGTGGAGGTGTGCATGGGGTGTGTTTGGAACATTTTGTCACCAGCCGAGTCCAAAATTCAGCGATTCCCCATCTCAGCCCAGAAAGCAGGTAGAACAAGTTTTGTGGTGCCTTTCAGCTGCCTACCGGGGTAGTGTAAAAACTACCAACAGAACTCGTTTCTGGCACCTTCCCCGGTGGAGTTGTGCATGGGGTGTGTTTGGAACATTTTGTCACCAGCCGAGTCCAAAATTCAGCGATTCCCCATCTCAGCCCAGAAAGCAGGTAGAACAAGTTTTGTGGTGCCTTTCAGCTGCCTACCGGGGTAGTGTAAAAACTACCAACAGAACTCGTTTCTGGCACCTTCCCCGGTGGAGTTGTGCATGGGGTGTGTTTGGAACATTTTGTCACCAGCGGAGTCCAAAATTCAGCGATTCCCCATCTCAGCCCAGAAAGCAGGTAGAACAAGTTTTGTGGTGCCTTTCAGCTGCCTACCGGGGTAGTGTAAAAACTACCAACAGAACTCGTTTCTGGCACCTTCCCCGGTGGAGTTGTGCATGGGGTGTGTTTGGAACATTTTGTCACCAGCCGAGTCCAAAATTCAGCCGTTCCCCATCTCAGCCCAGAAAGCAGGTAGAACAAGTTTTGTGGTGCCTTTCAGCTGCCTACCGGGGTAGTGTAAAAACTACCAACAGAACTCGTTTCTGGCACCTTCCCCGGTGGAGTTGTGCATGGGGTGTGTTTGGAACATTTTGTCACCAGCCGAGTCCAAAATTCAGCGATTCCCCATCTCAGCCCAGAAAGCAGGTAGAACAAGTTTTGTGGTGCCTTTCAGCTGCCTACCGGGGTAGTGTAAAAACTACCAACAGAACTCGTTTCTGGCACCTTCCCCGGTGGAGTTGTGCATGGGGTGTGTTTGGAACATTTTGTCAGCAGCCGAGTCCAAAATTCAGCCGTTCCCCATCTCAGCCCAGAAAGCAGGTAGAACAAGTTTTGTGGTGCCTTTCAGCTGCCTACCGGGGTAGTGTAAAAACTACCAACAGAACTCGTTTCTGGCACCTTCCCCGGTGGAGTTGTGCATGGGGTGTGTTTGGAACATTTTGTCACCAGCCGAGTCCAAAATTCAGCGATTCCCCATCTCAGCCCAGAAAGCAGGTAGAACAAGTTTTGTGGTGCCTTTCAGCTGCCTACCGGGGTAGTGTAAAAACTACCAACAGAACTCGTTTCTGGCACCTTCCCCGGTGGAGTTGTGCATGGGGTGTGTTTGGAACATTTTGTCACCAGCCGAGTCCAAAATTCAGCCGTTCCCCATATCAGCCCAGAAAGCAGGTAGAACAAGTTTTGTGGTGCCTTTCAGCTGCCTACCGGGGTAGTGTAAAAACTACCAACAGAACTCGTTTCTGGCACCTTCCCCGGTGGAGTTGTGCATGGGGTGTGTTTGGAACATTTTGTCACCAGGCGAGTCCAAAATTCAGCGATTCCCCATCTCAGCCCAGAAAGCAGGTAGAACAAGTTTTGTGGTGCCTTTCAGCTGCCTACCGGGGTAGTGTAAAAACTACCAACAGAACTCGTTTCTGGCACCTTCCCCGGTGGAGTTGTGCATGGGGTGTGTTTGGAACATTTTGTCACCAGCCGAGTCCAAAAGTCAGCGATTCCCCATCTCAGCCCAGAAAGCAGGTAGAACAAGTTTTGTGGTGCCTTTCAGCTGCCTACCGGGGTAGTGTAAAAACTACCAACAGAACTCGTTTCTGGCACCTTCCCCGGTGGAGTTGTGCATGGGGTGTGTTTGGAACATTTTGTCAGCAGCCGAGTCCAAAATTCAGCGATTCCCCATCTCAGCCCAGAAAGCAGGTAGAACAACTTTTGTGGTGCCTTTCAGCTGCCTACCGGGGTAGTGTAAAAACTACCAACAGAACTCGTTTCTGGCACCTTCCCCGGTGGAGTTGTGCATGGGGTGTGTTTGGAACATTTTGTCACCAGCCGAGTCCAAAATTCAGCCGTTCCCCATATCAGCCCAGAAAGCAGGTAGAACAAGTTTTGTGGTGCCTTTCAGCTGCCTACCGGGGTAGTGTAAAAACTACCAACAGAACTCGTTTCTGGCACCTTCCCCGGTGGAGTTGTGCATGGGGTGTGTTTGGAACATTTTGTCACCAGGCGAGTCCAAAATTCAGCGATTCCCCATCTCAGCCCAGAAAGCAGGTAGAACAAGTTTTGTGGTGCCTTTCAGCTGCCTACCGGGGTAGTGTAAAAACTACCAACAGAACTCGTTTCTGGCACCTTCCCCGGTGGAGTTGTGCATGGGGTGTGTTTGGAACATTTTGTCACCAGCCGAGTCCAAAATTCAGCGATTCCCCATCTCAGCCCAGAAAGCAGGTAGAACAAGTTTTGTGGTGCCTTTCAGCTGCCTACCGGGGTAGTGTAAAAACTACCAACAGAACTCGTTTCTGGCACCTTCCCCGGTGGAGTTGTGCATGGGGTGTGTTTGGAACATTTTGTCACCAGGCGAGTCCAAAATTCAGCGATTCCCCATCTCAGCCCAGAAAGCAGGTAGAACAAGTTTTGTGGTGCCTTTCAGCTGCCTACCGGGGTAGTGTAAAAACTACCAACAGAACTCGTTTCTGGCACCTTCCCCGGTGGAGTTGTGCATGGGGTGTGTTTGGAACATTTTGTCACCAGCCGAGTCCAAAATTCAGCGATTCCCCATCTCAGCCCAGAAAGCAGGTAGAACAAGTTTTGTGGTGCCTTTCAGCTGCCTACCGGGGTAGTGTAAAAACTACCAACAGAACTCGTTTCTGGCACCTTCCCCGGTGGAGTTGTGCATGGGGTGTGTTTGGAACATTTTGTCACCAGCCGAGTCCAAAATTCAGCGATTCCCCATCTCAGCCCAGAAAGCAGGTAGAACAAGTTTTGTGGTGCCTTTCAGCTGCCTACCGGGGTAGTGTAAAAACTACCAACAGAACTCGTTTCTGGCACCTTCCCCGGTGGAGTTGTGCATGGGGTGTGTTTGGAACATTTTGTCAGCAGCCGAGTCCAAAATTCAGCCGTTCCCCATATCAGCCCAGAAAGCAGGTAGAACAAGTTTTGTGGTGCCTTTCAGCTGCCTACCGGGGTAGTGTAAAAACTACCAACAGAACTCGTTTCTGGCACCTTCCCCGGTGGAGTTGTGCATGGGGTGTGTTTGGAACATTTTGTCACCAGCCGAGTCCAAAATTCAGCGATTCCCCATCTCAGCCCAGAAAGCAGGTAGAACAAGTTTTGTGGTGCCTTTCAGCTGCCTACCGGGGTAGTGTAAAAACTACCAACAGAACTCGTTTCTGGCACCTTCCCCGGTGGAGTTGTGCATGGGGTGTGTTTGGAACATTTTGTCACCAGCCGAGTCCAAAATTCAGCGATTCCCCATCTCAGCCCAGAAAGCAGGTAGAACAAGTTTTGTGGTGCCTTTCAGCTGCCTACCGGGGTAGTGTAAAAACTACCAACAGAACTCGTTTCTGGCACCTTCCCCGGTGGAGTTGTGCATGGGGTGTGTTTGGAACATTTTGTCACCAGCCGAGTCCAAAATTCAGCGATTCCCCATCTCAGCCCAGAAAGCAGGTAGAACAAGTTTTGTGGTGCCTTTCAGCTGCCTACCGGGGTAGTGTAAAAACTACCAACAGAACTCGTTTCTGGCACCTTCCCCGGTGGAGTTGTGCATGGGGTGTGTTTGGAACATTTTGTCACCAGCCGAGTCCAAAATTCAGCGATTCCCCATCTCAGCCCAGAAAGCAGGTAGAACAAGTTTTGTGGTGCCTTTCAGCTGCCTACCGGGGTAGTGTAAAAACTACCAACAGAACTCGTTTCTGGCACCTTCCCCGGTGGAGTTGTGCATGGGGTGTGTTTGGAACATTTTGTCACCAGCCGAGTCCAAAATTCAGCGATTCCCCATCTCAGCCCAGAAAGCAGGTAGAACAAGTTTTGTGGTGCCTTTCAGCTGCCTACCGGGGTAGTGTAAAAACTACCAACAGAACTCGTTTCTGGCACCTTCCCCGGTGGAGTTGTGCATGGGGTGTGTTTGGAACATTTTGTCAGCAGCCGAGTCCAAAAGTCAGCGATTCCCCATCTCAGCCCAGAAAGCAGGTAGAACAAGTTTTGTGGTGCCTTTCAGCTGCCTACCGGGGTAGTGTAAAAACTACCAACAGAACTCGTTTCTGGCACCTTCCCCGGTGGAGTTGTGCATGGGGTGTGTTTGGAACATTTTGTCACCAGCCGAGTCCAAAATTCAGCGATTCCCCATCTCAGCCCAGAAAGCAGGTAGAACAAGTTTTGTGGTGCCTTTCAGCTGCCTACCGGGGTAGTGTAAAAACTACCAACAGAACTCGTTTCTGGCACCTTCCCCGGTGGAGTTGTGCATGGGGTGTGTTTGGAACATTTTGTCACCAGCCGAGTCCAAAATTCAGCCGTTCCCCATCTCAGCCCAGAAAGCAGGTAGAACAAGTTTTGTGGTGCCTTTCAGCTGCCTACCGGGGTAGTGTAAAAACTACCAACAGAACTCGTTTCTGGCACCTTCCCCGGTGGAGTTGTGCATGGGGTGTGTTTGGAACATTTTGTCACCAGGCGAGTCCAAAATTCAGCGATTCCCCATCTCAGCCCAGAAAGCAGGTAGAACAAGTTTTGTGGTGCCTTTCAGCTGCCTACCGGGGTAGTGTAAAAACTACCAACAGAACTCGTTTCTGGCACCTTCCCCGGTGGAGTTGTGCATGGGGTGTGTTTGGAACATTTTGTCAGCAGCCGAGTCCAAAATTCAGCGATTCCCCATCTCAGCCCAGAAAGCAGGTAGAACAAGTTTTGTGGTGCCTTTCAGCTGCCTACCGGGGTAGTGTAAAAACTACCAACAGAACTCGTTTCTGGCACCTTCCCCGGTGGAGTTGTGCATGGGGTGTGTTTGGAACATTTTGTCAGCAGCCGAGTCCAAAAGTCAGCGACTCCCCATCTCAGCCCAGAAAGCAGGTAGAACAAGTTTTGTGGTGCCTTTCAGCTGCCTACCGGGGTAGTGTAAAAACTACCAACAGAACTCGTTTCTGGCACCTTCCCCGGTGGAGTTGTGCATGGGGTGTGTTTGGAACATTTTGTCACCAGCCGAGTCCAAAATTCAGCGATTCCCCATCTCAGCCCAGAAAGCAGGTAGAACAAGTTTTGTGGTGCCTTTCAGCTGCCTACCGGGGTAGTGTAAAAACTACCAACAGAACTCGTTTCTGGCACCTTCCCCGGTGGAGTTGTGCATGGGGTGTGTTTGGAACATTTTGTCACCAGCCGAGTCCAAAAGTCAGCGATTCCCCATCTCAGCCCAGAAAGCAGGTAGAACAAGTTTTGTGGTGCCTTTCAGCTGCCTACCGGGGTAGTGTAAAAACTACCAACAGAACTCGTTTCTGGCACCTTCCCCGGTGGAGTTGTGCATGGGGTGTGTTTGGAACATTTTGTCACCAGCCGAGTCCAAAATTCAGCGATTCCCCATCTCAGCCCAGAAAGCAGGTAGAACAAGTTTTGTGGTGCCTTTCAGCTGCCTACCGGGGTAGTGTAAAAACTACCAACAGAACTCGTTTCTGGCACCTTCCCCGGTGGAGTTGTGCATGGGGTGTGTTTGGAACATTTTGTTACCAGCCGAGTCCAAAATTCAGCGATTCCCCATCTCAGCCCAGAAAGCAGGTAGAACAAGTTTTGTGGTGCCTTTCAGCTGCCTACCGGGGTAGTGTAAAAACTACCAACAGAACTCGTTTCTGGCACCTTCCCCGGTGGAGTTGTGCATGGGGTGTGTTTGGAACATTTTGTCACCAGCCGAGTCCAAAATTCAGCGATTCTCCATCTCAGCCCAGAAAGCAGGTAGAACAACTTTTGTGGTGCCTTTCTCTTGCCTACCGGGGTAGTGTAAAAACTACCAACAGAACTCGTTTCTGGCACCTTCCCCGGTGGAGTTGTGCATGGGGTGTGTTTGGAACATTTTGTCACCAGCCGAGTCCAAAAGTCAGCGATTCCCCATCTCAGCCCAGAAAGCAGGTAGAACAAGTTTTGTGGTGCCTTTCAGCTGCCTACTGGGGTAGTGTAAAAACTACCAACAGAACTCGTTTCTGGCACCTTCCCCGGTGGAGTTGTGCATGGGGTGTGTTTGGAACATTTTGTCAGCAGCCGAGTCCAAAATTCAGCGATTCCCCATCTCAGCCCAGAAAGCAGGTAGAACAAGTTTTGTGGTGCCTTTCAGCTGCCTACCGGGGTAGTGTAAAAACTACCAACAGAACTCGTTTCTGGCACCTTCCCCGGTGGAGTTGTGCATGGGGTGTGTTTGGAACATTTTGTCACCAGCCGAGTCCAAAATTCAGCGATTCCCCATCTCAGCCCAGAAAGCAGGTAGAACAAGTTTTGTGGTGCCTTTCAGCTGCCTACCGGGGTAGTGTAAAAACTACCAACAGAACTCCTTTCTGGCACCTTCCCCGGTGGAGTTGTGCATGGGGTGTGTTTGGAACATTTTGTCACCAGCCGAGTCCAAAATTCAGCGATTCCCCATCTCAGCCCAGAAAGCAGGTAGAACAAGTTTTGTGGTGCCTTTCAGCTGCCTACCGGGGTAGTGTAAAAACTACCAACAGAACTCGTTTCTGGCACCTTCCCCGGTGGAGTTGTGCATGGGGTGTGTTTGGAACATATTGTCACCAGCCGAGTCCAAAATTCAGCGATTCCCCATCTCAGCCCAGAAAGCAGGTAGAACAAGTTTTGTGGTGCCTTTCAGCTGCCTACCGGGGTAGTGTAAAAACTACCAACAGAACTCGTTTCTGGCACCTTCCCCGGTGGAGTTGTGCATGGGGTGTGTTTGGAACATTTTGTCACCAGCCGAGTCCAAAATTCAGCGATTCCCCATCTCAGCCCAGAAAGCAGGTAGAACAAGTTTTGTGGTGCCTTTCAGCTGCCTACCGGGGTAGTGTAAAAACTACCAACAGAACTCGTTTCTGGCACCTTCCCCGGTGGAGTTGTGCATGGGGTGTGTTTGGAACATTTTGTCAGCAGCCGAGTCCAAAATTCAGCGATTCCCCATCTCAGCCCAGAAAGCAGGTAGAACAAGTTTTGTGGTGCCTTTCAGCTGCCTACCGGGGTAGTGTAAAAACTACCAACAGAACTCGTTTCTGGCACCTTCCCCGGTGGAGTTGTGCATGGGGTGTGTTTGGAACATTTTGTCACCAGCCGAGTCCAAAATTCAGCGATTCCCCATCTCAGCCCAGAAAGCAGGTAGAACAAGTTTTGTGGTGCCTTTCAGCTGCCTACCGGGGTAGTGTAAAAACTACCAACAGAACTCGTTTCTGGCACCTTCCCCGGTGGAGTTGTGCATGGGGTGTGTTTGGAACATTTTGTCACCAGCCGAGTCCAAAATTCAGCGATTCCCCATCTCAGCCCAGAAAGCAGGTAGAACAAGTTTTGTGGTGCCTTTCAGCTGCCTACCGGGGTAGTGTAAAAACTACCAACAGAACTCGTTTCTGGCACCTTCCCCGGTGGAGTTGTGCATGGGGTGTGTTTGGAACATTTTGTCACCAGCCGAGTCCAAAAGTCAGCGATTCCCCATCTCAGCCCAGAAAGCAGGTAGAACAAGTTTTGTGGTGCCTTTCAGCTGCCTACCGGGGTAGTGTAAAAACTACCAACAGAACTCGTTTCTGGCACCTTCCCCGGTGGAGTTGTGCATGGGGTGTGTTTGGAACATTTTGTCACCAGCCGAGTCCAAAATTCAGCGATTCCCCATCTCAGCCCAGAAAGCAGGTAGAACAAGTTTTGTGGTGCCTTTCAGCTGCCTACCGGGGTAGTGTAAAAACTACCAACAGAACTCGTTTCTGGCACCTTCCCCGGTGGAGTTGTGCATGGGGTGTGTTTGGAACATTTTGTCACCAGCCGAGTCCAAAATTCAGCGATTCCCCATCTCAGCCCAGAAAGCAGGTAGAACAAGTTTTGTGGTGCCTTTCAGCTGCCTACCGGGGTAGTGTAAAAACTACCAACAGAACTCGTTTCTGGCACCTTCCCCGGTGGAGTTGTGCATGGGGTGTGTTTGGAACATTTTGTCACCAGCCGAGTCCAAAATTCAGCGATTCCCCATCTCAGCCCAGAAAGCAGGTAGAACAAGTTTTGTGGTGCCTTTCAGCTGCCTACCGGGGTAGTGTAAAAACTACCAACAGAACTCGTTTCTGGCACCTTCCCCGGTGGAGTTGTGCATGGGGTGTGTTTGGAACATTTTGTCACCAGCCGAGTCCAAAATTCAGCCGTTCCCCATCTCAGCCCAGAAAGCAGGTAGAACAAGTTTTGTGGTGCCTTTCAGCTGCCTACCGGGGTAGTGTAAAAACTACCAACAGAACTCGTTTCTGGCACCTTCCCCGGTGGAGTTGTGCATGGGGTGTGTTTGGAACATTTTGTCACCAGGCGAGTCCAAAATTCAGCGATTCCCCATCTCAGCCCAGAAAGCAGGTAGAACAAGTTTTGTGGTGCCTTTCAGCTGCCTACCGGGGTAGTGTAAAAACTACCAACAGAACTCGTTTCTGGCACCTTCCCCGGTGGAGTTGTGCATGGGGTGTGTTTGGAACATTTTGTCACCAGCCGAGTCCAAAATTCAGCGATTCCCCATCTCAGCCCAGAAAGCAGGTAGAACAAGTTTTGTGGTGCCTTTCAGCTGCCTACCGGGGTAGTGTAAAAACTACCAACAGAACTCGTTTCTGGCACCTTCCCCGGTGGAGTTGTGCATGGGGTGTGTTTGGAACATTTTGTCACCAGCCGAGTCCAAAATTCAGCGATTCCCCATCTCAGCCCAGAAAGCAGGTAGAACAAGTTTTGTGGTGCCTTTCAGCTGCCTACCGGGGTAGTGTAAAAACTACCAACAGAACTCGTTTCTGGCACCTTCCCCGGTGGAGTTGTGCATGGGGTGTGTTTGGAACATTTTGTCCCCAGCCGAGTCCAAAATTCAGCGATTCCCCATCTCAGCCCAGAAAGCAGGTAGAACAAGTTTTGTGGTGCCTTTCAGCTGCCTACCGGGGTAGTGTAAAAACTACCAACAGAACTCGTTTCTGGCACCTTCCCCGGTGGAGTTGTGCATGGGGTGTGTTTGGAACATTTTGTCACCAGCCGAGTCCAAAATTCAGCCGTTCCCCATCTCAGCCCAGAAAGCAGGTAGAACAAGTTTTGTGGTGCCTTTCAGCTGCCTACCGGGGTAGTGTAAAAACTACCAACAGAACTCGTTTCTGGCACCTTCCCCGGTGGAGTTGTGCATGGGGTGTGTTTGGAACATTTTGTCAGCAGCCGAGTCCAAAATTCAGCGATTCCCCATCTCAGCCCAGAAAGCAGGTAGAACAAGTTTTGTGGTGCCTTTCAGCTGCCTACCGGGGTAGTGTAAAAACTACCAACAGAACTCGTTTCTGGCACCTTCCCCGGTGGAGTTGTGCATGGGGTGTGTTTGGAACATTTTGTCAGCAGCCGAGTCCAAAAGTCAGCGATTCCCCATCTCAGCCCAGAAAGCAGGTAGAACAAGTTTTGTGGTGCCTTTCAGCTGCCTACCGGGGTAGTGTAAAAACTACCAACAGAACTCGTTTCTGGCACCTTCCCCGGTGGAGTTGTGCATGGGGTGTGTTTGGAACATTTTGTCAGCAGCCGAGTCCAAAATTCAGCGATTCCCCATCTCAGCCCAGAAAGCAGGTAGAACAAGTTTTGTGGTGCCTTTCAGCTGCCTACCGGGGTAGTGTAAAAACTACCAACAGAACTCGTTTCTGGCACCTTCCCCGGTGGAGTTGTGCATGGGGTGTGTTTGGAACATTTTGTCACCAGCCGAGTCGAAAATTCAGCGATTCCCCATCTCAGCCCAGAAAGCAGGTAGAACAAGTTTTGTGGTGCCTTTCAGCTGCCTACCGGGGTAGTGTAAAAACTACCAACAGAACTCGTTTCTGGCACCTTCCCCGGTGGAGTTGTGCATGGGGTGTGTTTGGAACATTTTGTCAGCAGCCGAGTCCAAAATTCAGCGATTCCCCATCTCAGCCCAGAAAGCAGGTAGAACAAGTTTTGTGGTGCCTTTCAGCTGCCTACCGGGGTAGTGTAAAAACTACCAACAGAACTCGTTTCTGGCACCTTCCCCGGTGGAGTTGTGCATGGGGTGTGTTTGGAACATTTTGTCCCCAGCCGAGTCCAAAATTCAGCGATTCCCCATCTCAGCCCAGAAAGCAGGTAGAACAAGTTTTGTGGTGCCTTTCAGCTGCCTACCGGGGTAGTGTAAAAACTACCAACAGAACTCGTTTCTGGCACCTTCCCCGGTGGAGTTGTGCATGGGGTGTGTTTGGAACATTTTGTCACCAGCCGAGTCCAAAATTCAGCGATTCCCCATCTCAGCCCAGAAAGCAGGTAGAACAAGTTTTGTGGTGCCTTTCAGCTGCCTACCGGGGTAGTGTAAAAACTACCAACAGAACTCGTTTCTGGCACCTTCCCCGGTGGAGTTGTGCATGGGGTGTGTTTGGAACATTTTGTCACCAGCCGAGTCCAAAATTCAGCGATTCCCCATCTCAGCCCAGAAAGCAGGTAGAACAAGTTTTGTGGTGCCTTTCAGCTGCCTACCGGGGTAGTGTAAAAACTACCAACAGAACTCGTTTCTGGCACCTTCCCCGGTGGAGTTGTGCATGGGGTGTGTTTGGAACATTTTGTCACCAGCCGAGTCCAAAATTCAGCCGTTCCCCATATCAGCCCAGAAAGCAGGTAGAACAAGTTTTGTGGTGCCTTTCAGCTGCCTACCGGGGTAGTGTAAAAACTACCAACAGAACTCGTTTCTGGCACCTTCCCCGGTGGAGTTGTGCATGGGGTGTGTTTGGAACATTTTGTCACCAGGCGAGTCCAAAATTCAGCGATTCCCCATCTCAGCCCAGAAAGCAGGTAGAACAAGTTTTGTGGTGCCTTTCAGCTGCCTACCGGGGTAGTGTAAAAACTACCAACAGAACTCGTTTCTGGCACCTTCCCCGGTGGAGTTGTGCATGGGGTGTGTTTGGAACATTTTGTCACCAGCCGAGTCCAAAATTCAGCCGTTCCCCATCTCAGCCCAGAAAGCAGGTAGAACAAGTTTTGTGGTGCCTTTCAGCTGCCTACCGGGGTAGTGTAAAAACTACCAACAGAACTCGTTTCTGGCACCTTCCCCGGTGGAGTTGTGCATGGGGTGTGTTTGGAACATTTTGTCACCAGCCGAGTCCAAAATTCAGCGATTCCCCATCTCAGCCCAGAAAGCAGGTAGAACAAGTTTTGTGGTGCCTTTCAGCTGCCTACCGGGGTAGTGTAAAAACTACCAACAGAACTCGTTTCTGGCACCTTCCCCGGTGGAGTTGTGCATGGGGTGTGTTTGGAACATTTTGTCACCAGCCGAGTCCAAAATTCAGCGATTCCCCATCTCAGCCCAGAAAGCAGGTAGAACAAGTTTTGTGGTGCCTTTCAGCTGCCTACCGGGGTAGTGTAAAAACTACCAACAGAACTCGTTTCTGGCACCTTCCCCGGTGGAGTTGTGCATGGGGTGTGTTTGGAACATTTTGTCACCAGCCGAGTCCAAAATTCAGCGATTCCCCATCTCAGCCCAGAAAGCAGGTAGAACAAGTTTTGTGGTGCCTTTCAGCTGCCTACCGGGGTAGTGTAAAAACTACCAACAGAACTCGTTTCTGGCACCTTCCCCGGTGGAGTTGTGCATGGGGTGTGTTTGGAACATTTTGTCACCAGCCGAGTCCAAAATTCAGCGATTCCCCATCTCAGCCCAGAAAGCAGGTAGAACAAGTTTTGTGGTGCCTTTCAGCTGCCTACCGGGGTAGTGTAAAAACTACCAACAGAACTCGTTTCTGGCACCTTCCCCGGTGGAGTTGTGCATGGGGTGTGTTTGGAACATTTTGTCACCAGCCGAGTCCAAAATTCAGCCGTTCCCCATATCAGCCCAGAAAGCAGGTAGAACAAGTTTTGTGGTGCCTTTCTCTTGCCTACCGGGGTAGTGTAAAAACTACCAACAGAACTCGTTTCTGGCACCTTCCCCGGTGGAGTTGTGCATGGGGTGTGTTTGGAACATTTTGTCACCAGGCGAGTCCAAAATTCAGCGATTCCCCATCTCAGCCCAGAAAGCAGGTAGAACAAGTTTTGTGGTGCCTTTCAGCTGCCTACCGGGGTAGTGTAAAAACTACCAACAGAACTCGTTTCTGGCACCTTCCCCGGTGGAGTTGTGCATGGGGTGTGTTTGGAACATTTTGTCACCAGCCGAGTCCAAAATTCAGCGATTCCCCATCTCAGCCCAGAAAGCAGGTAGAACAAGTTTTGTGGTGCCTTTCAGCTGCCTACCGGGGTAGTGTAAAAACTACCAACAGAACTCGTTTCTGGCACCTTCCCCGGTGGAGTTGTGCATGGGGTGTGTTTGGAACATTTTGTCACCAGCCGAGTCCAAAATTCAGCGATTCCCCATCTCAGCCCAGAAAGCAGGTAGAACAAGTTTTGTGGTGCCTTTCAGCTGCCTACCGGGGTAGTGTAAAAACTACCAACAGAACTCGTTTCTGGCACCTTCCCCGGTGGAGTTGTGCATGGGGTGTGTTTGGAACATTTTGTCACCAGCCGAGTCCAAAATTCAGCGATTCCCCATCTCAGCCCAGAAAGCAGGTAGAACAAGTTTTGTGGTGCCTTTCAGCTGCCTACCGGGGTAGTGTAAAAACTACCAACAGAACTCGTTTCTGGCACCTTCCCCGGTGGAGTTGTGCATGGGGTGTGTTTGGAACATTTTGTCACCAGCCGAGTCCAAAATTCAGCGATTCCCCATCTCAGCCCAGAAAGCAGGTAGAACAAGTTTTGTGGTGCCTTTCAGCTGCCTACCGGGGTAGTGTAAAAACTACCAACAGAACTCGTTTCTGGCACCTTCCCCGGTGGAGTTGTGCATGGGGTGTGTTTGGAACATTTTGTCACCAGCCGAGTCCAAAATTCAGCCGTTCCCCATCTCAGCCCAGAAAGCAGGTAGAACAAGTTTTGTGGTGCCTTTCAGCTGCCTACCGGGGTAGTGTAAAAACTACCAACAGAACTCGTTTCTGGCACCTTCCCCGGTGGAGTTGTGCATGGGGTGTGTTTGGAACATTTTGTCAGCAGCCGAGTCCAAAATTCAGCGATTCCCCATCTCAGCCCAGAAAGCAGGTAGAACAAGTTTTGTGGTGCCTTTCAGCTGCCTACCGGGGTAGTGTAAAAACTACCAACAGAACTCGTTTCTGGCACCTTCCCCGGTGGAGTTGTGCATGGGGTGTGTTTGGAACATTTTGTCACCAGCCGAGTCCAAAAGTCAGCGATTCCCCATCTCAGCCCAGAAAGCAGGTAGAACAAGTTTTGTGGTGCCTTTCAGCTGCCTACCGGGGTAGTGTAAAAACTACCAACAGAACTCGTTTCTGGCACCTTCCCCGGTGGAGTTGTGCATGGGGTGTGTTTGGAACATTTTGTCAGCAGCCGAGTCCAAAATTCAGCGATTCCCCATCTCAGCCCAGAAAGCAGGTAGAACAAGTTTTGTGGTGCCTTTCAGCTGCCTACCGGGGTAGTGTAAAAACTACCAACAGAACTCGTTTCTGGCACCTTCCCCGGTGGAGTTGTGCATGGGGTGTGTTTGGAACATTTTGTCAGCAGCCGAGTCGAAAATTCAGCGATTCCCCATCTCAGCCCAGAAAGCAGGTAGAACAAGTTTTGTGGTGCCTTTCTCTTGCCTACCGGGGTAGTGTAAAAACTACCAACAGAACTCGTTTCTGGCACCTTCCCCGGTGGAGTTGTGCATGGGGTGTGTTTGGAACATTTTGTCAGCAGCCGAGTCCAAAATTCAGCGATTCCCCATCTCAGCCCAGAAAGCAGGTAGAACAAGTTTTGTGGTGCCTTTCAGCTGCCTACCGGGGTAGTGTAAAAACTACCAACAGAACTCGTTTCTGGCACCTTCCCCGGTGGAGTTGTGCATGGGGTGTGTTTGGAACATTTTGTCCCCAGCCGAGTCCAAAATTCAGCGATTCCCCATCTCAGCCCAGAAAGCAGGTAGAACAAGTTTTGTGGTGCCTTTCAGCTGCCTACCGGGGTAGTGTAAAAACTACCAACAGAACTCGTTTCTGGCACCTTCCCCGGTGGAGTTGTGCATGGGGTGTGTTTGGAACATTTTGTCCCCAGCCGAGTCCAAAATTCAGCGATTCCCCATCTCAGCCCAGAAAGCAGGTAGAACAAGTTTTGTGGTGCCTTTCAGCTGCCTACCGGGGTAGTGTAAAAACTACCAACAGAACTCGTTTCTGGCACCTTCCCCGGTGGAGTTGTGCATGGGGTGTGTTTGGAACATTTTGTCACCAGCCGAGTCCAAAATTCAGCGATTCCCCATCTCAGCCCAGAAAGCAGGTAGAACAAGTTTTGTGGTGCCTTTCAGCTGCCTACCGGGGTAGTGTAAAAACTACCAACAGAACTCGTTTCTGGCACCTTCCCCGGTGGAGTTGTGCATGGGGTGTGTTTGGAACATTTTGTCACCAGCCGAGTCCAAAATTCAGCGATTCCCCATCTCAGCCCAGAAAGCAGGTAGAACAAGTTTTGTGGTGCCTTTCAGCTGCCTACCGGGGTAGTGTAAAAACTACCAACAGAACTCGTTTCTGGCACCTTCCCCGGTGGAGTTGTGCATGGGGTGTGTTTGGAACATTTTGTCACCAGCCGAGTCCAAAATTCAGCGATTCCCCATCGCAGCCCAGAAAGCAGGTAGAACAAGTTTTGTGGTGCCTTTCAGCTGCCTACCGGGGTAGTGTAAAAACTACCAACAGAACTCGTTTCTGGCACCTTCCCCGGTGGAGTTGTGCATGGGGTGTGTTTGGAACATTTTGTCACCAGCCGAGTCCAAAATTCAGCGATTCCCCATCTCAGCCCAGAAAGCAGGTAGAACAAGTTTTGTGGTGCCTTTCAGCTGCCTACCGGGGTAGTGTAAAAACTACCAACAGAACTCGTTTCTGGCACCTTCCCCGGTGGAGTTGTGCATGGGGTGTGTTTGGAACATTTTGTCACCAGCCGAGTCCAAAAGTCAGCGATTCCCCATCTCAGCCCAGAAAGCAGGTAGAACAACTTTTGTGGTGCCTTTCTCTTGCCTACCGGGGTAGTGTAAAAACTACCAACAGAACTCGTTTCTGGCACCTTCCCCGGTGGAGTTGTGCATGGGGTGTGTTTGGAACATTTTGTCACCAGCCGAGTCCAAAATTCAGCGATTCCCCATCTCAGCCCAGAAAGCAGGTAGAACAAGTTTTGTGGTGCCTTTCAGCTGCCTACCGGGGTAGTGTAAAAACTACCAACAGAACTCGTTTCTGGCACCTTCCCCGGTGGAGTTGTGCATGGGGTGTGTTTGGAACATTTTGTCACCAGCCGAGTCCAAAATTCAGCGATTCCCCATCTCAGCCCAGAAAGCAGGTAGAACAAGTTTTGTGGTGCCTTTCAGCTGCCTACCGGGGTAGTGTAAAAACTACCAACAGAACTCGTTTCTGGCACCTTCCCCGGTGGAGTTGTGCATGGGGTGTGTTTGGAACATTTTGTCACCAGCCGAGTCCAAAATTCAGCGATTCCCCATCTCAGCCCAGAAAGCAGGTAGAACAAGTTTTGTGGTGCCTTTCAGCTGCCTACCGGGGTAGTGTAAAAACTACCAACAGAACTCGTTTCTGGCACCTTCCCCGGTGGAGTTGTGCATGGGGTGTGTTTGGAACATTTTGTCACCAGCCGAGTCCAAAAGTCAGCGATTCCCCATCTCAGCCCAGAAAGCAGGTAGAACAAGTTTTGTGGTGCCTTTCAGCTGCCTACCGGGGTAGTGTAAAAACTACCAACAGAACTCGTTTCTGGCACCTTCCCCGGTGGAGTTGTGCATGGGGTGTGTTTGGAACATTTTGTCACCAGCCGAGTCCAAAATTCAGCCGTTCCCCATCTCAGCCCAGAAAGCAGGTAGAACAAGTTTTGTGGTGCCTTTCAGCTGCCTACCGGGGTAGTGTAAAAACTACCAACAGAACTCGTTTCTGGCACCTTCCCCGGTGGAGTTGTGCATGGGGTGTGTTTGGAACATTTTGTCAGCAGCCGAGTCCAAAATTCAGCGATTCCCCATCTCAGCCCAGAAAGCAGGTAGAACAAGTTTTGTGGTGCCTTTCAGCTGCCTACCGGGGTAGTGTAAAAACTACCAACAGAACTCGTTTCTGGCACCTTCCCCGGTGGAGTTGTGCATGGGGTGTGTTTGGAACATTTTGTCAGCAGCCGAGTCCAAAAGTCAGCGATTCCCCATCTCAGCCCAGAAAGCAGGTAGAACAAGTTTTGTGGTGCCTTTCAGCTGCCTACCGGGGTAGTGTAAAAACTACCAACAGAACTCGTTTCTGGCACCTTCCCCGGTGGAGTTGTGCATGGGGTGTGTTTGGAACATTTTGTCAGCAGCCGAGTCCAAAATTCAGCGATTCCCCATCTCAGCCCAGAAAGCAGGTAGAACAAGTTTTGTGGTGCCTTTCAGCTGCCTACCGGGGTAGTGTAAAAACTACCAACAGAACTCGTTTCTGGCACCTTCCCCGGTGGAGTTGTGCATGGGGTGTGTTTGGAACATTTTGTCAGCAGCCGAGTCGAAAATTCAGCGATTCCCCCATCTCAGCCCAGAAAGCAGGTAGAACAAGTTTTGTGGTGCCTTTCAGCTGCCTACCGGGGTAGTGTAAAAACTACCAACAGAACTCGTTTCTGGCACCTTCCCCGGTGGAGTTGTGCATGGGGTGTGTTTGGAACATTTTGTCAGCAGCCGAGTCCAAAATTCAGCGATTCCCCATCTCAGCCCAGAAAGCAGGTAGAACAAGTTTTGTGGTGCCTTTCAGCTGCCTACCGGGGTAGTGTAAAAACTACCAACAGAACTCGTTTCTGGCACCTTCCCCGGTGGAGTTGTGCATGGGGTGTGTTTGGAACATTTTGTCCCCAGCCGAGTCCAAAATTCAGCGATTCCCCATCTCAGCCCAGAAAGCAGGTAGAACAAGTTTTGTGGTGCCTTTCAGCTGCCTACCGGGGTAGTGTAAAAACTACCAACAGAACTCGTTTCTGGCACCTTCCCCGGTGGAGTTGTGCATGGGGTGTGTTTGGGAACATTTTGTCACCAGCCGAGTCCAAAATTCAGCGATTCCCCATCTCAGCCCAGAAAGCAGGTAGAACAAGTTTTGTGGTGCCTTTCAGCCTACCGGGGTAGTGTAAAAACTACCAACAGAACTCGTTTCTGGCACCTTCCCCGGTGGAGTTGTGCATGGGGTGTGTTTGGAACATTTTGTCACCAGCCGAGTCCAAAATTCAGCGATTCCCCATCTCAGCCCAGAAAGCAGGTAGAACAAGTTTTGTGGTGCCTTTCAGCTGCCTACCGGGGTAGTGTAAAAACTACCAACAGAACTCGTTTCTGGCACCTTCCCCGGTGGAGTTGTGCATGGGGTGTGTTTGGAACATTTTGTCACCAGCCGAGTCCAAAATTCAGCGATTCCCCATCTCAGCCCAGAAAGCAGGTAGAACAAGTTTTGTGGTGCCTTTCAGCTGCCTACCGGGGTAGTGTAAAAACTACCAACAGAACTCGTTTCTGGCACCTTCCCCGGTGGAGTTGTGCATGGGGTGTGTTTGGAACATTTTGTCACCAGCCGAGTCCAAAATTCAGCGATTCCCCATCTCAGCCCAGAAAGCAGGTAGAACAAGTTTTGTGGTGCCTTTCAGCTGCCTACCGGGGTAGTGTAAAAACTACCAACAGAACTCGTTTCTGGCACCTTCCCCGGTGGAGTTGTGCATGGGGTGTGTTTGGAACATTTTGTCACCAGCCGAGTCCAAAATTCAGCGATTCCCCATCTCAGCCCAGAAAGCAGGTAGAACAAGTTTTGTGGTGCCTTTCAGCTGCCTACCGGGGTAGTGTAAAAACTACCAACAGAACTCGTTTCTGGCACCTTCCCCGGTGGAGTTGTGCATGGGGTGTGTTTGGAACATTTTGTCACCAGCCGAGTCCAAAATTCAGCGATTCCCCATCTCAGCCCAGAAAGCAGGTAGAACAAGTTT
This sequence comes from Falco cherrug, assembly GCF_023634085.1. NCBI lineage: Eukaryota > Metazoa > Chordata > Aves > Falconiformes > Falconidae > Falco > Falco cherrug. Next base: position 14,109 of record NW_026599430.1, on the reverse strand, counting down.
TGTGGTGCCTTTCAGCTGCCTACCGGGGTAGTGTAAAAACTACCAACAGAACTCGTTTCTGGCACCTTCCCCGGTGGAGTTGTGCATGGGGTGTGTTTGGAACATTTTGTCACCAGCCGAGTTCAAAATTCAGCGATTCCCCATCTCAGCCCAGAAAGCAGGTAGAACAAGTTTTGTGGTGCCTTTCAGCTGCCTACCGGGGTAGTGTAAAAACTACCAACAGAACTCGTTTCTGGCACCTTCCCCGGTGGAGTTGTGCATGGGGTGTGTTTGGAACATTTTGTCACCAGCCGAGTCCAAAATTCAGCGATTCCCCATCTCAGCCCAGAAAGCAGGTAGAACAAGTTTTGTGGTGCCTTTCAGCTGCCTACCGGGGTAGTGTAAAAACTACCAACAGAACTCGTTTCTGGCACCTTCCCCGGTGGAGTTGTGCATGGGGTGTGTTTGGAACATTTTGTCACCAGCCGAGTCCAAAATTCAGCGATTCCCCATCTCAGCCCAGAAAGCAGGTAGAACAAGTTTTGTGGTGCCTTTCAGCTGCCTACCGGGGGTAGTGTAAAAACTACCAACAGAACTCGTTTCTGGCACCTTCCCCGGTGGAGTTGTGCATGGGGTGTGTTTGGAACATTTTGTCACCAGCCGAGTCCAAAATTCAGCCGTTCCCCATCTCAGCCCAGAAAGCAGGTAGAACAAGTTTTGTGGTGCCTTTCCGCTGCCTACCGGGGTAGTGTAAAAACTACCAACAGAACTCGTTTCTGGCACCTTCCCCGGTGGAGTTGTGCATGGGGTGTGTTTGGAACATTTTGTCACCAGCCGAGTCCAAAAGTCAGCGATTCCCCATCTCAGCCCAGAAAGCAGGTAGAACAAGTTTTGTGGTGCCTTTCAGCTGCCTACCGGGGTAGTGTAAAAACTACCAACAGAACTCGTTTCTGGCACCTTCCCCGGTGGAGTTGTGCATGGGGTGTGTTTGGAACATTTTGTCACCAGCCGAGTCCAAAAGTCAGCGATTCCCCATCTCAGCCCAGAAAGCAGGTAGAACAAGTTTTGTGGTGCCTTTCAGCTGCCTACCGGGGTAGTGTAAAAACTACCAACAGAACTCGTTTCTGGCACCTTCCCCGGTGGAGTTGTGCATGGGGTGTGTTTGGAACATTTTGTCACCAGCCGAGTCCAAAAGTCAGCGATTCCCCATCTCAGCCCAGAAAGCAGGTAGAACAAGTTTTGTGGTGCCTTTCAGCTGCCTACCGGGGTAGTGTAAAAACTACCAACAGAACTCGTTTCTGGCACCTTCCCCGGTGGAGTTGTGCATGGGGTGTGTTTGGAACATTTTGTCAGCAGCCGAGTCCAAAATTCAGCGATTCCCCATCTCAGCCCAGAAAGCAGGTAGAACAAGTTTTGTGGTGCCTTTCAGCTGCCTACCGGGGTAGTGTAAAAACTACCAACAGAACTCGTTTCTGGCACCTTCCCCGGTGGAGTTGTGCATGGGGTGTGTTTGGAACATTTTGTCACCAGCCGAGTCCAAAATTCAGCGATTCCCCATCTCAGCCCAGAAAGCAGGTAGAACAAGTTTTGTGGTGCCTTTCAGCTGCCTACCGGGGTAGTGTAAAAACTACCAACAGAACTCGTTTCTGGCACCTTCCCCGGTGGAGTTGTGCATGGGGTGTGTTTGGAACATTTTGTCACCAGCCGAGTCCAAAATTCAGCGATTCCCCATCTCAGCCCAGAAAGCAGGTAGAACAAGTTTTGTGGTGCCTTTCAGCTGCCTACCGGGGTAGTGTAAAAACTACCAACAGAACTCGTTTCTGGCACCTTCCCCGGTGGAGTTGTGCATGGGGTGTGTTTGGAACATTTTGTCACCAGCCGAGTCCAAAATTCAGCCGTTCCCCATATCAGCCCAGAAAGCAGGTAGAACAAGTTTTGTGGTGCCTTTCAGCTGCCTACCGGGGTAGTGTAAAAACTACCAACAGAACTCGTTTCTGGCACCTTCCCCGGTGGAGTTGTGCATGGGGTGTGTTTGGAACATTTTGTCACCAGGCGAGTCCAAAAGTCAGCGATTCCCCATCTCAGCCCAGAAAGCAGGTAGAACAAGTTTTGTGGTGCCTTTCAGCTGCCTACCGGGGTAGTGTAAAAACTACCAACAGAACTCGTTTCTGGCACCTTCCCCGGTGGAGTTGTGCATGGGGTGTGTTTGGAACATTTTGTCACCAGCCGAGTCCAAAATTCAGCGATTCCCCATCTCAGCCCAGAAAGCAGGTAGAACAAGTTTTGTGGTGCCTTTCAGCTGCCTACCGGGGTAGTGTAAAAACTACCAACAGAACTCGTTTCTGGCACCTTCCCCGGTGGAGTTGTGCATGGGGTGTGTTTGGAACATTTTGTCAGCAGCCGAGTCCAAAATTCAGCGATTCCCCATCTCAGCCCAGAAAGCAGGTAGAACAAGTTTTGTGGTGCCTTTCAGCTGCCTACCGGGGTAGTGTAAAAACTACCAACAGAACTCGTTTCTGGCACCTTCCCCGGTGGAGTTGTGCATGGGGTGTGTTTGGAACATTTTGTCCCCAGCCGAGTCCAAAATTCAGCCGTTCCCCATATCAGCCCAGAAAGCAGGTAGAACAAGTTTTGTGGTGCCTTTCAGCTGCCTACCGGGGTAGTGTAAAAACTACCAACAGAACTCGTTTCTGGCACCTTCCCCGGTGGAGTTGTGCATGGGGTGTGTTTGGAACATTTTGTCACCAGCCGAGTCCAAAATTCAGCGATTCCCCATCTCAGCCCAGAAAGCAGGTAGAACAAGTTTTGTGGTGCCTTTCAGCTGCCTACCGGGGTAGTGTAAAAACTACCAACAGAACTCGTTTCTGGCACCTTCCCCGGTGGAGTTGTGCATGGGGTGTGTTTGGAACATTTTGTCACCAGCCGAGTCCAAAATTCAGCGATTCCCCATCTCAGCCCAGAAAGCAGGTAGAACAAGTTTTGTGGTGCCTTTCAGCTGCCTACCGGGGTAGTGTAAAAACTACCAACAGAACTCGTTTCTGGCACCTTCCCCGGTGGAGTTGTGCATGGGGTGTGTTTGGAACATTTTGTCACCAGCCGAGTCCAAAAGTCAGCGATTCCCCATCTCAGCCCAGAAAGCAGGTAGAACAAGTTTTGTGGTGCCTTTCAGCTGCCTACCGGGGTAGTGTAAAAACTACCAACAGAACTCGTTTCTGGCACCTTCCCCGGTGGAGTTGTGCATGGGGTGTGTTTGGAACATTTTGTCACCAGCCGAGTCCAAAATTCAGCCGTTCCCCATCTCAGCCCAGAAAGCAGGTAGAACAAGTTTTGTGGTGCCTTTCAGCTGCCTACCGGGGTAGTGTAAAAACTACCAACAGAACTCGTTTCTGGCACCTTCCCCGGTGGAGTTGTGCATGGGGTGTGTTTGGAACATTTTGTCACCAGCCGAGTCCAAAATTCAGCGATTCCCCATCTCAGCCCAGAAAGCAGGTAGAACAAGTTTTGTGGTGCCTTTCAGCTGCCTACCGGGGTAGTGTAAAAACTACCAACAGAACTCGTTTCTGGCACCTTCCCCGGTGGAGTTGTGCATGGGGTGTGTTTGGAACATTTTGTCACCAGCCGAGTCCAAAATTCAGCGATTCCCCATCTCAGCCCAGAAAGCAGGTAGAACAAGTTTTGTGGTGCCTTTCAGCTGCCTACCGGGGTAGTGTAAAAACTACCAACAGAACTCGTTTCTGGCACCTTCCCCGGTGGAGTTGTGCATGGGGTGTGTTTGGAACATTTTGTCACCAGCCGAGTCCAAAATTCAGCGATTCCCCATCTCAGCCCAGAAAGCAGGTAGAACAAGTTTTGTGGTGCCTTTCAGCTGCCTACCGGGGTAGTGTAAAAACTACCAACAGAACTCGTTTCTGGCACCTTCCCCGGTGGAGTTGTGCATGGGGTGTGTTTGGAACATTTTGTCACCAGCCGAGTCCAAAAGTCAGCGATTCCCCATCTCAGCCCAGAAAGCAGGTAGAACAAGTTTTGTGGTGCCTTTCAGCTGCCTACCGGGGTAGTGTAAAAACTACCAACAGAACTCGTTTCTGGCACCTTCCCCGGTGGAGTTGTGCATGGGGTGTGTTTGGAACATTTTGTCAGCAGCCGAGTCCAAAATTCAGCGATTCCCCATCTCAGCCCAGAAAGCAGGTAGAACAAGTTTTGTGGTGCCTTTCAGCTGCCTACCGGGGTAGTGTAAAAACTACCAACAGAACTCCTTTCTGGCACCTTCCCCGGTGGAGTTGTGCATGGGGTGTGTTTGGAACATTTTGTCAGCAGCCGAGTCCAAAATTCAGCCGTTCCCCATCTCAGCCCAGAAAGCAGGTAGAACAAGTTTTGTGGTGCCTTTCAGCTGCCTACCGGGGTAGTGTAAAAACTACCAACAGAACTCGTTTCTGGCACCTTCCCCGGTGGAGTTGTGCATGGGGTGTGTTTGGAACATTTTGTCACCAGGCGAGTCCAAAATTCAGCGATTCCCCATCTCAGCCCAGAAAGCAGGTAGAACAAGTTTTGTGGTGCCTTTCAGCTGCCTACCGGGGTAGTGTAAAAACTACCAACAGAACTCGTTTCTGGCACCTTCCCCGGTGGAGTTGTGCATGGGGTGTGTTTGGAACATTTTGTCACCAGCCGAGTCCAAAATTCAGCGATTCCCCATCTCAGCCCAGAAAGCAGGTAGAACAAGTTTTGTGGTGCCTTTCAGCTGCCTACCGGGGTAGTGTAAAAACTACCAACAGAACTCGTTTCTGGCACCTTCCCCGGTGGAGTTGTGCATGGGGTGTGTTTGGAACATTTTGTCACCAGCCGAGTCCAAAATTCAGCGATTCCCCATCTCAGCCCAGAAAGCAGGTAGAACAAGTTTTGTGGTGCCTTTCAGCTGCCTACCGGGGTAGTGTAAAAACTACCAACAGAACTCGTTTCTGGCACCTTCCCCGGTGGAGTTGTGCATGGGGTGTGTTTGGAACATTTTGTCACCAGCCGAGTCCAAAATTCAGCGATTCCCCATCTCAGCCCAGAAAGCAGGTAGAACAAGTTTTGTGGTGCCTTTCAGCTGCCTACCGGGGTAGTGTAAAAACTACCAACAGAACTCGTTTCTGGCACCTTCCCCGGTGGAGTTGTGCATGGGGTGTGTTTGGAACATTTTGTCACCAGCCGAGTCCAAAATTCAGCGATTCCCCATCTCAGCCCAGAAAGCAGGTAGAACAAGTTTTGTGGTGCCTTTCAGCTGCCTACCGGGGTAGTGTAAAAACTACCAACAGAACTCGTTTCTGGCACCTTCCCCGGTGGAGTTGTGCATGGGGTGTGTTTGGAACATTTTGTCACCAGCCGAGTCCAAAATTCAGCGATTCCCCATCTCAGCCCAGAAAGCAGGTAGAACAAGTTTTGTGGTGCCTTTCAGCTGCCTACCGGGGTAGTGTAAAAACTACCAACAGAACTCGTTTCTGGCACCTTCCCCGGTGGAGTTGTGCATGGGGTGTGTTTGGAACATTTTGTCACCAGCCGAGTCCAAAATTCAGCGATTCCCCATCTCAGCCCAGAAAGCAGGTAGAACAAGTTTTGTGGTGCCTTTCAGCTGCCTACCGGGGTAGTGTAAAAACTACCAACAGAACTCGTTTCTGGCACCTTCCCCGGTGGAGTTGTGCATGGGGTGTGTTTGGAACATTTTGTCACCAGCCGAGTCCAAAATTCAGCGATTCCCCATCTCAGCCCAGAAAGCAGGTAGAACAAGTTTTGTGGTGCCTTTCAGCTGCCTACCGGGGTAGTGTAAAAACTACCAACAGAACTCGTTTCTGGCACCTTCCCCGGTGGAGTTGTGCATGGGGTGTGTTTGGAACATTTTGTCACCAGCCGAGTCCAAAATTCAGCGATTCCCCATCTCAGCCCAGAAAGCAGGTAGAACAAGTTTTGTGGTGCCTTTCAGCTGCCTACCGGGGTAGTGTAAAAACTACCAACAGAACTCGTTTCTGGCACCTTCCCCGGTGGAGTTGTGCATGGGGTGTGTTTGGAACATTTTGTCACCAGCCGAGTCCAAAATTCAGCGATTCTCCATCTCAGCCCAGAAAGCAGGTAGAACAACTTTTGTGGTGCCTTTCTCTTGCCTACCGGGGTAGTGTAAAAACTACCAACAGAACTCGTTTCTGGCACCTTCCCCGGTGGAGTTGTGCATGGGGTGTGTTTGGAACATTTTGTCACCAGCCGAGTCCAAAATTCAGCGATTCCCCATCTCAGCCCAGAAAGCAGGTAGAACAAGTTTTGTGGTGCCTTTCAGCTGCCTACCGGGGTAGTGTAAAAACTACCAACAGAACTCGTTTCTGGCACCTTCCCCGGTGGAGTTGTGCATGGGGTGTGTTTGGAACATTTTGTCACCAGCCGAGTCCAAAATTCAGCGATTCCCCATCTCAGCCCAGAAAGCAGGTAGAACAAGTTTTGTGGTGCCTTTCAGCTGCCTACCGGGGTAGTGTAAAAACTACCAACAGAACTCGTTTCTGGCACCTTCCCCGGTGGAGTTCTGCATGGGGTGTGTTTGGAACATTTTGTCACCAGCCGAGTCCAAAATTCAGCCGTTCCCCATCTCAGCCCAGAAAGCAGGTAGAACAAGTTTTGTGGTGCCTTTCAGCTGCCTACCGGGGTAGTGTAAAAACTACCAACAGAACTCGTTTCTGGCACCTTCCCCGGTGGAGTTGTGCATGGGGTGTGTTTGGAACATTTTGTCACCAGCCGAGTCCAAAATTCAGCCGTTCCCCATCTCAGCCCAGAAAGCAGGTAGAACAAGTTTTGTGGTGCCTTTCCGCTGCCTACCGGGGTAGTGTAAAAACTACCAACAGAACTCGTTTCTGGCACCTTCCCCGGTGGAGTTGTGCATGGGGTGTGTTTGGAACATTTTGTCACCAGCCGAGTCCAAAATTCAGCCGTTCCCCATCTCAGCCCAGAAAGCAGGTAGAACAAGTTTTGTGGTGCCTTTCAGCTGCCTACCGGGGTAGTGTAAAAACTACCAACAGAACTCGTTTCTGGCACCTTCCCCGGTGGAGTTGTGCATGGGGTGTGTTTGGAACATTTTGTCAGCAGCCGAGTCCAAAATTCAGCGATTCCCCATCTCAGCCCAGAAAGCAGGTAGAACAAGTTTTGTGGTGCCTTTCAGCTGCCTACCGGGGTAGTGTAAAAACTACCAACAGAACTCGTTTCTGGCACCTTCCCCGGTGGAGTTGTGCATGGGGTGTGTTTGGAACATTTTGTCAGCAGCCGAGTCCAAAATTCAGCCGTTCCCCATCTCAGCCCAGAAAGCAGGTAGAACAAGTTTTGTGGTGCCTTTCAGCTGCCTACCGGGGTAGTGTAAAAACTACCAACAGAACTCGTTTCTGGCACCTTCCCCGGTGGAGTTGTGCATGGGGTGTGTTTGGAACATTTTGTCACCAGGCGAGTCCAAAATTCAGCCGTTCCCCATCTCAGCCCAGAAAGCAGGTAGAACAAGTTTTGTGGTGCCTTTCAGCTGCCTACCGGGGTAGTGTAAAAACTACCAACAGAACTCGTTTCTGGCACCTTCCCCGGTGGAGTTGTGCATGGGGTGTGTTTGGAACATTTTGTCAGCAGCCGAGTCCAAAATTCAGCCGTTCCCCATCTCAGCCCAGAAAGCAGGTAGAACAAGTTTTGTGGTGCCTTTCAGCTGCCTACCGGGGTAGTGTAAAAACTACCAACAGAACTCGTTTCTGGCACCTTCCCCGGTGGAGTTGTGCATGGGGTGTGTTTGGAACATTTTGTCACCAGGCGAGTCCAAAATTCAGCGATTCCCCATCTCAGCCCAGAAAGCAGGTAGAACAAGTTTTGTGGTGCCTTTCAGCTGCCTACCGGGGTAGTGTAAAAACTACCAACAGAACTCGTTTCTGGCACCTTCCCCGGTGGAGTTGTGCATGGGGTGTGTTTGGAACATTTTGTCACCAGCCGAGTCCAAAATTCAGCGATTCCCCATCTCAGCCCAGAAAGCAGGTAGAACAAGTTTTGTGGTGCCTTTCAGCTGCCTACCGGGGTAGTGTAAAAACTACCAACAGAACTCGTTTCTGGCACCTTCCCCGGTGGAGTTGTGCATGGGGTGTGTTTGGAACATTTTGTCACCAGCCGAGTCCAAAATTCAGCTGTTCCCCATCTCAGCCCAGAAAGCAGGTAGAACAAGTTTTGTGGTGCCTTTCAGCTGCCTACCGGGGTAGTGTAAAAACTACCAACAGAACTCGTTTCTGGCACCTTCCCCGGTGGAGTTGTGCATGGGGTGTGTTTGGAACATTTTGTCACCAGCCGAGTCCAAAATTCAGCGATTCCCCATCTCAGCCCAGAAAGCAGGTAGAACAAGTTTTGTGGTGCCTTTCCGCTGCCTACCGGGGTAGTGTAAAAACTACCAACAGAACTCGTTTCTGGCACCTTCCCCGGTGGAGTTGTGCATGGGGTGTGTTTGGAACATTTTGTCACCAGCCGAGTCCAAAATTCAGCGATTCCCCATCTCAGCCCAGAAAGCAGGTAGAACAAGTTTTGTGGTGCCTTTCAGCTGCCTACCGGGGTAGTGTAAAAACTACCAACAGAACTCGTTTCTGGCACCTTCCCCGGTGGAGTTGTGCATGGGGTGTGTTTGGAACATTTTGTCACCAGCCGAGTCCAAAATTCAGCGATTCCCCATCTCAGCCCAGAAAGCAGGTAGAACAAGTTTTGTGGTGCCTTTCAGCTGCCTACCGGGGTAGTGTAAAAACTACCAACAGAACTCGTTTCTGGCACCTTCCCCGGTGGAGTTGTGCATGGGGTGTGTTTGGAACATTTTGTCACCAGCCGAGTCCAAAATTCAGCGATTCCCCATCTCAGCCCAGAAAGCAGGTAGAACAAGTTTTGTGGTGCCTTTCAGCTGCCTACCGGGGTAGTGTAAAAACTACCAACAGAACTCGTTTCTGGCACCTTCCCCGGTGGAGTTGTGCATGGGGTGTGTTTGGAACATTTTGTCACCAGCCGAGTCCAAAATTCAGCCGTTCCCCATCTCAGCCCAGAAAGCAGGTAGAACAAGTTTTGTGGTGCCTTTCAGCTGCCTACCGGGGTAGTGTAAAAACTACCAACAGAACTCGTTTCTGGCACCTTCCCCGGTGGAGTTGTGCATGGGGTGTGTTTGGAACATTTTGTCAGCAGCCGAGTCCAAAATTCAGCGATTCCCCATCTCAGCCCAGAAAGCAGGTAGAACAAGTTTTGTGGTGCCTTTCAGCTGCCTACCGGGGGTAGTGTAAAAACTACCAACAGAACTCGTTTCTGGCACCTTCCCCGGTGGAGTTGTGCATGGGGTGTGTTTGGAACATTTTGTCACCAGCCGAGTCCAAAATTCAGCGATTCCCCATCTCAGCCCAGAAAGCAGGTAGAACAAGTTTTGTGGTGCCTTTCAGCTGCCTACCGGGGTAGTGTAAAAACTACCAACAGAACTCGTTTCTGGCACCTTCCCCGGTGGAGTTGTGCATGGGGTGTGTTTGGAACATTTTGTCAGCAGCCGAGTCCAAAATTCAGCGATTCCCCATCTCAGCCCAGAAAGCAGGTAGAACAAGTTTTGTGGTGCCTTTCAGCTGCCTACCGGGGTAGTGTAAAAACTACCAACAGAACTCGTTTCTGGCACCTTCCCCGGTGGAGTTGTGCATGGGGTGTGTTTGGAACATTTTGTCAGCAGCCGAGTCCAAAATTCAGCGATTCCCCATCTCAGCCCAGAAAGCAGGTAGAACAAGTTTTGTGGTGCCTTTCAGCTGCCTACCGGGGTAGTGTAAAAACTACCAACAGAACTCGTTTCTGGCACCTTCCCCGGTGGAGTTGTGCATGGGGTGTGTTTGGAACATTTTGTCACCAGCCGAGTCCAAAATTCAGCGACTCCCCATCTCAGCCCAGAAAGCAGGTAGAACAAGTTTTGTGGTGCCTTTCAGCTGCCTACCGGGGTAGTGTAAAAACTACCAACAGAACTCGTTTCTGGCACCTTCCCCGGTGGAGTTGTGCATGGGGTGTGTTTGGAACATTTTGTCACCAGCCGAGTCCAAAATTCAGCGATTCCCCATCTCAGCCCAGAAAGCAGGTAGAACAAGTTTTGTGGTGCCTTTCAGCTGCCTACCGGGGTAGTGTAAAAACTACCAACAGAACTCGTTTCTGGCACCTTCCCCGGTGGAGTTGTGCATGGGGTGTGTTTGGAACATTTTGTCACCAGCCGAGTCCAAAAGTCAGCGATTCCCCATCTCAGCCCAGAAAGCAGGTAGAACAAGTTTTGTGGTGCCTTTCAGCTGCCTACCGGGGTAGTGTAAAAACTACCAACAGAACTCCTTTCTGGCACCTTCCCCGGTGGAGGTGTGCATGGGGTGTGTTTGGAACATTTTGTCACCAGCCGAGTCCAAAATTCAGCGATTCCCCATCTCAGCCCAGAAAGCAGGTAGAACAAGTTTTGTGGTGCCTTTCAGCTGCCTACCGGGGTAGTGTAAAAACTACCAACAGAACTCGTTTCTGGCACCTTCCCCGGTGGAGTTGTGCATGGGGTGTGTTTGGAACATTTTGTCACCAGCCGAGTCCAAAATTCAGCGATTCCCCATCTCAGCCCAGAAAGCAGGTAGAACAAGTTTTGTGGTGCCTTTCCGCTGCCTACCGGGGTAGTGTAAAAACTACCAACAGAACTCGTTTCTGGCACCTTCCCCGGTGGAGTTGTGCATGGGGTGTGTTTGGAACATTTTGTCACCAGCCGAGTCCAAAATTCAGCGATTCCCCATCTCAGCCCAGAAAGCAGGTAGAACACGTTTTGTGGTGCCTTTCAGCTGCCTACCGGGGGTAGTGTAAAAACTACCAACAGAACTCCTTTCTGGCACCTTCCCCGGTGGAGTTGTGCATGGGGTGTGTTTGGAACATTTTGTCACCAGCCGAGTCCAAAATTCAGCGATTCCCCATCTCAGCCCAGAAAGCAGGTAGAACAAGTTTTGTGGTGCCTTTCAGCTGCCTACCGGGGTAGTGTAAAAACTACCAACAGAACTCGTTTCTGGCACCTTCCCCGGTGGAGTTGTGCATGGGGTGTGTTTGGAACATTTTGTCAGCAGCCGAGTCCAAAATTCAGCGATTCCCCATCTCAGCCCAGAAAGCAGGTAGAACAAGTTTTGTGGTGCCTTTCAGCTGCCTACCGGGGTAGTGTAAAAACTACCAACAGAACTCGTTTCTGGCACCTTCCCCGGTGGAGTTGTGCATGGGGTGTGTTTGGAACATTTTGTCACCAGCCGAGTCCAAAATTCAGCGACTCCCCATCTCAGCCCAGAAAGCAGGTAGAACAAGTTTTGTGGTGCCTTTCAGCTGCCTACCGGGGTAGTGTAAAAACTACCAACAGAACTCGTTTCTGGCACCTTCCCCGGTGGAGTTGTGCATGGGGTGTGTTTGGAACATTTTGTCACCAGCCGAGTCCAAAATTCAGCGATTCCCCATCTCAGCCCAGAAAGCAGGTAGAACAAGTTTTGTGGTGCCTTTCAGCTGCCTACCGGGGTAGTGTAAAAACTACCAACAGAACTCGTTTCTGGCACCTTCCCCGGTGGAGTTGTGCATGGGGTGTGTTTGGAACATTTTGTCACCAGCCGAGTCCAAAAGTCAGCGATTCCCCATCTCAGCCCAGAAAGCAGGTAGAACAAGTTTTGTGGTGCCTTTCAGCTGCCTACCGGGGTAGTGTAAAAACTACCAACAGAACTCCTTTCTGGCACCTTCCCCGGTGGAGGTGTGCATGGGGTGTGTTTGGAACATTTTGTCACCAGCCGAGTCCAAAATTCAGCGATTCCCCATCTCAGCCCAGAAAGCAGGTAGAACAAGTTTTGTGGTGCCTTTCAGCTGCCTACCGGGGTAGTGTAAAAACTACCAACAGAACTCGTTTCTGGCACCTTCCCCGGTGGAGTTGTGCATGGGGTGTGTTTGGAACATTTTGTCACCAGCCGAGTCCAAAATTCAGCGATTCCCCATCTCAGCCCAGAAAGCAGGTAGAACAAGTTTTGTGGTGCCTTTCCGCTGCCTACCGGGGTAGTGTAAAAACTACCAACAGAACTCGTTTCTGGCACCTTCCCCGGTGGAGTTGTGCATGGGGTGTGTTTGGAACATTTTGTCACCAGCCGAGTCCAAAATTCAGCGATTCCCCATCTCAGCCCAGAAAGCAGGTAGAACACGTTTTGTGGTGCCTTTCAGCTGCCTACCGGGGTAGTGTAAAAACTACCAACAGAACTCCTTTCTGGCACCTTCCCCGGTGGAGTTGTGCATGGGGTGTGTTTGGAACATTTTGTCACCAGCCGAGTCCAAAATTCAGCGATTCCCCATCTCAGCCCAGAAAGCAGGTAGAACAAGTTTTGTGGTGCCTTTCAGCTGCCTACCGGGGTAGTGTAAAAACTACCAACAGAACTCCTTTCTGGCACCTTCCCCGGTGGAGTTGTGCATGGGGTGTGTTTGGAACATTTTGTCACCAGCCGAGTCCAAAATTCAGCCGTTCCCCATCTCAGCCCAGAAAGCAGGTAGAACAAGTTTTGTGGTGCCTTTCAGCTGCCTACCGGGGTAGTGTAAAAACTACCAACAGAACTCGTTTCTGGCACCTTCCCCGGTGGAGTTGTGCATGGGGTGTGTTTGGAACATTTTGTCACCAGCCGAGTCCAAAATTCAGCCGTTCCCCATCTCAGCCCAGAAAGCAGGTAGAACAAGTTTTGTGGTGCCTTTCAGCTGCCTACCGGGGTAGTGTAAAAACTACCAACAGAACTCGTTTCTGGCACCTTCCCCGGTGGAGTTGTGCATGGGGTGTGTTTGGAACATTTTGTCACCAGCCGAGTCCAAAATTCAGCGATTCCCCATCTCAGCCCAGAAAGCAGGTAGAACAAGTTTTGTGGTGCCTTTCAGCTGCCTACCGGGGTAGTGTAAAAACTACCAACAGAACTCGTTTCTGGCACCTTCCCGGTGGAGTTGTGCATGGGGTGTGTTTGGAACATTTTGTCAGCAGCCGAGTCCAAAATTCAGCCGTTCCCCATCTCAGCCCAGAAAGCAGGTAGAACAAGTTTTGTGGTGCCTTTCAGCTGCCTACCGGGGTAGTGTAAAAACTACCAACAGAACTCGTTTCTGGCACCTTCCCCGGTGGAGTTGTGCATGGGGTGTGTTTGGAACATTTTGTCACCAGGCGAGTCCAAAATTCAGCCGTTCCCCATCTCAGCCCAGAAAGCAGGTAGAACAAGTTTTGTGGTGCCTTTCAGCTGCCTACCGGGGTAGTGTAAAAACTACCAACAGAACTCGTTTCTGGCACCTTCCCCGGTGGAGTTGTGCATGGGGTGTGTTTGGAACATTTTGTCAGCAGCCGAGTCCAAAATTCAGCCGTTCCCCATCTCAGCCCAGAAAGCAGGTAGAACAAGTTTTGTGGTGCCTTTCAGCTGCCTACCGGGGTAGTGTAAAAACTACCAACAGAACTCGTTTCTGGCACCTTCCCCGGTGGAGTTGTGCATGGGGTGTGTTTGGAACATTTTGTCACCAGGCGAGTCCAAAATTCAGCGATTCCCCATCTCAGCCCAGAAAGCAGGTAGAACAAGTTTTGTGGTGCCTTTCAGCTGCCTACCGGGGTAGTGTAAAAACTACCAACAGAACTCGTTTCTGGCACCTTCCCCGGTGGAGTTGTGCATGGGGTGTGTTTGGAACATTTTGTCACCAGCCGAGTCCAAAATTCAGCGATTCCCCATCTCAGCCCAGAAAGCAGGTAGAACAAGTTTTGTGGTGCCTTTCAGCTGCCTACCGGGGTAGTGTAAAAACTACCAACAGAACTCGTTTCTGGCACCTTCCCCGGTGGAGTTGTGCATGGGGTGTGTTTGGAACATTTTGTCACCAGCCGAGTCCAAAATTCAGCGATTCCCCATCTCAGCCCAGAAAGCAGGTAGAACAAGTTTTGTGGTGCCTTTCAGCTGCCTACCGGGGTAGTGTAAAAACTACCAACAGAACTCGTTTCTGGCACCTTCCCCGGTGGAGTTGTGCATGGGGTGTGTTTGGAACATTTTGTCAGCAGCCGAGTCCAAAATTCAGCGATTCCCCATCTCAGCCCAGAAAGCAGGTAGAACAAGTTTTGTGGTGCCTTTC